>NW_028327293.1:0-18821 GCF_031878675.1 Megascapheus bottae | reverse complement strand
GGCTGGGAGTGTAGCCTAGTGGTAGAGTGCTTGCCTAGCATGCACAAGGCCCTGGGTTTGATTCCTCATTACCACATACATAGAAAAAGCCAAAAGTGGTGCTGTGGCTCAAGTGGTAGAATGCTAGTCTTGAGAAAGCTCAAGGGCAGTGCCCAGGTCTTGAGTTCTAGTCCCAGGACTGGCAAAAAAGAGAAAGAAATGGAGTACTCACAGCCCCCCTAACCCAGCTCATCCACGTATCATGGAATAACAAAGGCTAATATACCCGGTTCATCTTTAGGAGGATGCAAGGCTGTCCAGTAGAGTATCCAAAAGTGGGGTCCTCCAGTCCAGAGCAGTTCTTCAGGAAGGAACGTTTAAATTGACAGGCCTTCTTGTCCTCATCTTCATCTCCATCTTGAATGAAGTATTGCCCTGGTGGGCAATCTACATTCATTTCCTCTTGAAGACTGTCATTATAGCCTAAATAATAGTGGGGGTGTCAAAGGTTATGTTAGGCAGGTGCTATAGGAGAAGGGCATGTTTTAAGCAGCTCTCATTCCATAATTTCCTTTGCTCCAGCTTGCTTTTACCCCTCTGAAGGTCTGCTCAGTCTATCCCAATCCCTGTGGCCTTGTATCAGATACCTTCCTGGCTTGTCAGCTCACCCCACTGGATTATCTGTACTCTTAGTTCTCATTCTCTTACAATTTATGGACATCCATTTCACGGGCCTGTGTTATTTTGGACACCTTATCATTTTTTTCTATTTTCCCATGACATCTTTCCAGATATGTTAAGCTATAAACTTAGAGGAGCTAAATCTTCTCCTTCTGGAAGAAGAATGGCCACATGGATGGTAGGTACATTTTGGAAGAAGACTGAATCAGGTCAAGGCATGACACTGATAAGGAATCTAAGTTCCTAAGTGAAATGTCTTCAAATTCAGTTTAGAAAATCTGTCCTTTGGAGGTCAATGAGAGGCATCTGATGTAAGACAGTGAGAAGTATTGTGGAACTGAGGGAACATGGAGAGAAGAGAAAGGGCATGAGGAAAAGGAAGAGAACAAAGGGGTGAGGGGGGGTAAGTAGAGGAGGGAATAAACCACCTCCTTATCCTTTACAGAACATGTTAGTACTCTAAATAGGACCTTCAGTTAAAATATAGACCAAAGATTCCAGGGCCAGGAGTTTAGCCTAGTGGTAGAGTGCTTGCCTAGCATGCACAAAGACCTGGGTTCAATTCCTTGGTACCACACACATAGGAAAAGCTGAAAGTGGTGCTGAGGCTCAAGTGGTAGAGCTCTAGCCTTGAGAAAGTCCAAGGACAGGCAAATATAATCCAGAGATAATCACAGGGTCTACACTGAGAAGGTGAGGTATTGTCTATTGGGACCAAAGACACTTAGGGTTAGTGTCATTTTATTTTGGATGGCATGTAATGGGTGGGCAAAGTACACATATCAGAAAGCTGAAAGGAGCTTTTGTTATTTTCATGAGTTCTAAGATCCATCAAACTGAGTTTGGGAAATTCTTATTTCAAAATTGGTTGAAATTAATATAATGATACATTATATGCTATAATACACATGAACATATAATTCATATCTTAATATTATATTAATATATTACTAAGATATAATGGATGTTTGTTTTAATCTTTTTAAAGAAACAAGCACCAGGTCACAAAATAACTTTCTAAACAGAAGCTGCAATCACATGCTCATTGTTTCTCCTGAGGTAGTTCCATTAAAAATACTGTGACATGGGCCAGGAGTTTGTCCTAGTGGTAGAGTGCTTGCCTAGCATGCACAATGACCTGGGTTTGATTCCTCGGCACCACATACATAGAAAAAAGCTGGTAGTGGTGCTGTGGTTCAAGTGGTAGAGCTCTACCCTTGAGAAAAAACAAAGGACAGTGCTCAGGCCCTGAGTTCAAGCCCCCGACTGGCAGAAAATACTACTGTGACATGAGCATGATCCTTACTGCTCAATTGTAGTCCCCATGGGAATGAAACTGATATTCTGGGCTGTCTATTTCAGATATGTGTTCCTTTTTAGAAGAACCTATTATCTACTCTTAGAAAGTAAAAACTCATTAGTTTCCCTAATATTTTCTGTCTCTATCATCAGGTCAAAATTGGTGTTTCTCCTTCTGTTCGCTTTGTCAGGAGTTTCCTCAGCAGACACAAGTTACTGCACTGGATATGATGTCCTAAATATGTCTGAGGCCAAACATAGAACTACATGAACCGAGGGAAATGGGTACCAAGACATGTGGAAGGGTATCAATGTACGTGAATTAATGCACCTTCTATCTGGCAAATATCATGTAACCCTTTTACTAATTACAATTAAAAAATGCAAAAAAAAAGAACTACATGAACCAGGAAGAACGAAGCTCTCTCATTCAATAGGTGAGGAATCTGAAGCTCAATTTTTTCTCAAAAATAACACTGAATATTGCTGATTTAAAGCTGAGTTTCTCCACTCTTGTTTAGATGGCCACTGCCCAGAGATGGAAAGAGAATGTGTCAAACTTTAAAGTTCAAACTACACATCCGCTGATTTTGTTAAAATGCAGATTCTGGTTGGATGGCTCTTAAGTAGGACCTGAGATTCTACCTTTCTAACAAACTCCTACATGATTCCCTGGTGTCACAGGCCCCTGGAGTAATAAATGAGTGTCAAAACACTGATACCACTGCTAGGAGATTTAGACCAAATTGTGTCTCCTTTTATGTGCCAATTTCCTTATTTATAAGATAAGTTTCTAAGATAACCAGGCTCTATTATGTCTGGTTAAAGTTAAATGAGAAAACATTTAAAGTTAAATGAATAACTTCCTGTCACATGGTAAGAAGCAATCATTTTCTTCCTAATTCAGTGTACATTGGGGGCTTTTTGTTTGTTTGGTTTGGTTTGTAGTGAGGCTTGAACTCTGGGCCTGGGTGCTGTCCAGCTGAACTCTTCAGCTCAAGGCTAGGGCTCTACCGCTTGAGTCACAGCACCACTTCTTGTTTTCTGCTGGTTAATTGGAGATAAGAACCTCTCGGACTCTCATGCTGGGACTGGCAATCTTCAGATCTCAGCCTCCTGAGTAGCTAGGATTAAAGGCCCAAAAGGTGCCTGGCTGGGGGCTTCTTTTTGATACAAGATCTAACTATATTTCCAACACTGGTCTCCGAGATACTTGCTTCTATTGTCAAGATAGCCCATCCAGAAAAAAAATAAAGTGTCTTACCTTGATAAAGTGTAGCAGGCAGAAACTTTTCAGTTCTGGAGAACATTCTCTTTTTCTCACCATTATCTCCCTCCAGAATTATTATTATTTTTTACAAGTGATCACTTGGATGTTCTTAGGATTTAACTAGGTGCTGTAAGAGTGTTCATGAAGTGAAAACAACCTTTGTGCTTCAGAGTGCTTCCTGTAGAGTTAACTGGCATGCTTTCAATGCATCTCATACAAACAATCACACACAGTAGAGTATTTTTTTTATTACATGAGGGGTGTTGAGGAGTATTTAAAGCAAGAAAAGACCACAATGTGCTGGCATTACTGAGACTAGAATTTCTGGGTCAGCTACATTTTGAATTTTGATCTCTCACCTATCACCTTTAAAAAGAGCTTTCCACCATTCATAGGAACTTACTTACCCTGGAGAAAGCCATTTAGGCTAATCACATAATGCTGCCAAGTGTCAGGTTCAGAAACGTTGAAGCTGAAATTAAGGCTGTGAGCGAAGGGTCTGATCATAACTCCTGGCAATGAAAACAGGTCTTGGATATATTAACCCATTCTTGGATCTTTTTTTGTATTGATTCCCATGAAACCATTTCCCCCCAGGCAATCAAAATGAAAAGGACCATAATTTGCCAAGTACCATTTTACTTTTACTCTTAATAATTGAATCTCTTAAGTCATTACCGGGAAGAACCAAATTTAATTGAAGCTGAACATGCTGTGCAAGTGGATTTCTGTCCAGAAAGTTCTGACAACACAGGTCATTTGGGCACACTTACCAGGCTTCATCCTCTCAGTGAAGGTCGGCATGTAAGGAATGATGGTCAGAAAGAGCATATACATGCCAACAGTGACCACAGCAGCCAGGGAAGCATAGAAGAAGAAGTAAATGACTAAAATCAGGCCTGCAGAGCAATCAAAGATGACAATGGTCAGTGCTTAGCAACAAGTTCTGGGTGTCAGCTGAAGTCATAGCCTAGAACCACGTCAGATATGAGATGGCTGGTGTGGTGTGTGTGTGTGCGTGTGTGTGTGTACACACGCATGCACACACATCCTGAGGATTGAACCCTGGGCCTGAGTGCTATCTCAGTGCTCTACCACTTCATCCATACCTGCACTTCAGACTTCAGGCTTCTTCATTAATTAGAGGTAAGACTCTCATAGACATTTTTTTTTTTTGCCTGGGCTGGCTTGGAACCGTGATTCTCAGATATCAGCCTCCCGAGTCACTAGAATTGCGGGCACAAGCCACCAACATCCTGCTAGCTTTAAAAAAATGTCCTCAATTCTGTATATCTATGCTTATTCAAATGTCACCAATCTGGAATTGGTGAGGATCATGTTATGATCTGACTGCACTTTTACCTTTTATAGCTTCTCCAGTAGAATGGCTTACTAATCACATGATAACCATGAGCAAGATTGCAGGGAAGTAGAGATTAAGCCATTACAGAGGGCACATTGCTTGATAGTCCTCTGGGCAATAGTTTATGTCCTAAGTACAAATCATTCTTCACCATTTATTAAGGCAGATACTCTGAAGTGTTCTAGCAGCTTGGTTCCAATGATTGTATGTATTTGCAAGTGATGAAAACAGCATTTCTTTTCATGCAGCCTATAATTCAAATTTTTGATTAATTTCCACCGGACATGCCTCTAATCAAGGAATAGTAAGGTTTTACTGTACTTATTTCAAATATTATTCATCTTTAGCAAAGTTCAAGTGGCTCAGCTCTTCAATAAGAACACTGATGCAGGCACAAGGAAAAGGAAATGATACTTAATCACTGACATTTGCCATCTTTGACCTTGGGCAATTTAAAGAATCTCTCTGCATCCTGGATTCCTTGCAGATAAATGAGAATAAGCTTAACACTTACAATACCACTTCCTAGGTGCTGAATCTTAAACATACTATGCCCCCACTCTGGCCTCAATGTCCTCATTGGAAAGGGAGGACAACAATAGTACTTATTTATTGCACTAAATAATGCATATGAACACATAGAGCCTGGAAGACCTTAAATGATCTGAAAATGATACTCATCATTGTTTTTATTAACATTATTATTATTATAGGATCAGAAGCATAGCTGAAATGCTCTTCTGTGGGATGCATTAGGACTCAGCTTGCCTTGAGATTAGGCGGCAGAGAGTAAGGTAAATGAGCATAACCCTGCTGTCTAAAAGTTCTTTCCAAGTTCTCCTTGGGGATCTCTCAGGCAACAATATTTGGCTTCGCTCATAGCAGTGACATGGTGTTGGAAGATTTGAACTGAATCATGAGAGAAACCAGAACACAAACCATGCAACTTTGTAACTTTGTTGTACCCCAAACTGAATTCAAATATAAATTTTTAAATTGGACCATGAAGCAAATAAAATGGAGACATTGAGGGAGGGAGGGAAGGAGGAACGGAGAGAGAGAGAGAGAGAGAGAGAGAGAGAGAGAGAGAGAGAGAGAGAGAGAGAGAGAGAGAGAGAGAGAGAGAGAGAGAGAGAGAGAGAGAGAGAGAAGAGAAAGAGAAAGAGAAAGAGAGAGGGGGGGGCAGGAGGGAGGGAGAGAGAAATCTTGCTATCCAGCTGTAAATGGAACAAGATGAATCAAAGCCAAACTGGAGCATGAACATGTCTGACTCAGTTGGAGTGTCTAGAGAAGAGCCTGTGATTTTCAGCTATTGCCCACTGACTATCCTAATGGGATATGTCCCTGGGCTTCCTCTATTTCTATACTATCTCCCCAATCTTGAGAATGGATTAATTGTTGGAGCCCTCCCAGGGAACCCAAAGCCACAGTTTCATACATGGAGGGAAAGAAATGGAACACAAATGTTTTCCCTTGGCAATATTATTTTTCCTTTTGAATGGATGACCAGGAAGCTCTAGTTAGGAGAATGTCACCCAGGCTCACTCAGGGAGTGATGTCCTGGAATGTGGATTAACTTAACTATTTTCATTCTCCCTGCCCTTCCCAGGAAAACCAAGAATAATTGCTATCTGAACTCATCAATCCTTTCAGTCCTTCTTGCTCCAGGTGTTCAGATATTACTTGGAGCCCTAGTATAGCTAATCAAGGGTTCTCCCTGATTCCCCCACAAACACACCCATCCAGTCTTTGCTAGACCACTAAGTATGCATGGCTACCAACTCTTTCTACCAAAACAGCTCAACCTGTTACTAGAATGAAGTTTTCTAGCAAGAACTGTGGTGTTTGAAATCTAGCACTGTCACCTACTTACCGTGTGACCTTAGATAAGTTCCTTATATTCTGTAAGCCTCAGTTTCTATATCTGCAAAATGGGAATAATAATACAACTATGTCATATGTTTTTTTCAGCATCTAATAAAATAACATATAGTTCCTAAGAATAAGGGGTTGCTTGGCTACCAAATTAAAAGCCAAGTGTATATTAATAGGCTGGGTCTATAGGTTGGACTTGTTGATGTCTAGGTTGGGACAGGGTGATTAAATGCTCAAATGGTCACCTTGCCATCAGGAAACAGGGTAACAGCTATTGTGTTAATGGCCTGAGCACTCATACTACCACTTGTCCTTTCCCTAGTCAATGAGAGTCCAACAGAAGAAGTCTCAATTTATGGGCTCCTAAACCTTCTAACCAGGTCTGGATACAGCCTACCATAGTCGTATAGCCTCTCTCCTGACATACATTCCCCAAGTATTGAAACTTCTTTCCTCATTCCCTTTTATTGGCTTGTGGATTGCCATCCACTAAAGCATTCATATGAGCGTATCTGGGGAAGTTTCAAAGGGTGACAGTTTAGGGGTCAATGCATAGTTTCTTTTCTCAGAATCACTCTTGCTTTTCACAAAGTCTAATTTTCCAGTCCTCTTTAGACAAGCACCAAACAGCTGGGCCCTCTTTGGAGCTCTAACAAGTGTCCAGCATTTGTCTGTAGCTTGCAGAATGTTAGAATGTCCCTTAAATGGTACATTTGTTCCAGTTGGGAGTTTGAGGGATGGGTCAGGGTGGGGCTGGGAACTGAGGGGGGTTATGGGTGACCAGTGTTGTTTACAGCCCCACATCTGCTATTCCTGATTCCAGGAAGTAGGACTGACTGCTTGACCCTAACTGAACAAAATCAGCAGCATTAACTATGAAGGAGAGAATTCTCAGCCAAAGAGACCTTTGGAAGGCATGGCCACCAACTTTAGCAGCCTACATTTTGGCAGTAGGTCACTCTTACTGAGTTACAAATCAGCAGCTGCTCATTTCGGGGGAGGGCGTAGAATGTGTCAAGTGTGAATTTTACTTCATGCACGACGATTTAGGAAGAATAGTTTCAAAGGTACATAGGATACTAAAAAAGGGAATAGAAGCTTGTGAAGTAAAAATGGTAAAGGATGTGGTCCAAAGAAAAAGAAGTAAAGACAAAAAATTTTACCAACAATTTAGATACTGGTGGTTCACGCTTGTAATC
The DNA here is from genome assembly GCF_031878675.1 of Megascapheus bottae. NCBI lineage: Eukaryota > Metazoa > Chordata > Mammalia > Rodentia > Geomyidae > Megascapheus > Megascapheus bottae. The sequence continues at coordinate 11,155 of NW_028327293.1, read as the reverse complement.
CTAGTTACTCAAGAAGCTCAGATCTGAGGATTGCAATTCAAAGCCAGGCCAGGCAGAAAAGTCCATGAGACACTTATCTCCAATTAACTACCAGAAAACCAGCAGTGGCACTGCGGCTTAAAGTGGTAGAGTGCTAGCCTTCGGTGAAAAAGTTCAGGGACAGAACCCAAGCATTGAGTTCAAGCCCCAAGACTAGTGCACATGGACATGCACGCATGCGCAAGCACACGCACATATTCTACCATCAGTTGAGCACAAAGGAAGCTCAGACTTGATCTTCAATAGTCATCTTCTTAAACCCAGATCTATCATAGGGTTCAGAGATGCCCTCTGACTTTACTAAGTAAAGTGATAGGCTTAAACCTTTCACAAGTGTTTCTGCCACAAATGCTAGAAATGTGTTCAGCATGGTACTTCCAATGGTACATTTCCAACACCTTAAGGGAGGCCTCATAAACCTGTGAGAGAGGCAAGGCATGGTTATTTTCTTTCATTGAGCAAGTGGGGAGACTGAGGCTAAGGGAGGGTAAATGATGAGGCCATCATCTCATGGATAGAAAATGACAGAGCTGGGACTTTAAAGAAGATGAATTTTTCAGCTCATTTTTACTGCCTCTCTATATCTCATACTTAGCCCACTTGATATCAATTGTACAATTAAGTTTGATCATCTAGTTGGAATTTGTTCTGGTCCGCAGACCAGGCATTTTCCTAGGCATCAGTGTCCATATGTTAAATATTTAGGGAAGTTTGCAAACAGACCATCAGAGGAGCCTTGAATACCACGCCAAATGCAAAGGACACCAGACTGAGGCACTGGAATGAATGAGACTTATTCCAACTCTGACCTGTTTGGGACAGAGACATCCTTCTCTCCGGATCCCACAAGTATTCATTCAAGATCTGCAATTGCTGCCACCAGGAATTGCCTGTTGGCTGACCCTGACCCTCTTCTTTCTCTTTTTGCTCTTTTTCCTCCTCTTCCTCCTCTTGTTTCTCCTCCTCATCTTCTTCTTCCTCCAATTCAAGTGCCATCATCACCCGAGCCTCTTCTTCTGCTTCCTCTTCTTCATCTGCTAAGTAGTTCTGATTTACTTCGTCCTGATCATCCTGGAACAGTGACAAAACACAGTCCTTTTGCTGAAAAAAAAATTTCCAATGGCACATCCAACCAGTCAAGAATAAGTGGAAACAACTCAATATTTGGAGACACTTCAAATTTCCACTTCCCCATAAACCTATTTACTGTTACAAGAGGTAGATTTTTCCTTCTGTTCTTGTGAAAAAAATATCCTTTCTATGACCTGTATTGAATCAGTATTCTTTGCATAGAGGTGCATGTTTTATTTTCAGCTTCACGCTTTTGAGATCTTTCCCTAGGACATCTCATACTGGTATGCTGTTCTGGGACCTTGCCCTCCCACTTAACTTTGACCTGTCAGGACAGAGCTGAGCTCACAGTGGAAGATGGAATAGTCTTACATACTTATATCTGTGATGGCAAATTCCTAGGCCAAGCCATCTTTATACTAACACTTTCAGCTGTTCAACCTTACCATCCCAAGTTGTGCCTAAAAATAGCCTGGGACAGACCTTAAGAGGAGAGGCCAACTGCGGTACCTCTCTTCAAAACTTATGATTGGCTTCTCAACAAAAACAAGAAATAGAGATTTTTTTCCCCACTTGCTGCCTTAAGCTGGGTAGATGGATCACTTGAGAGCTGGGACTCCAAGTGATACTTTCTTAGTTTGCTCTGATTCCTAGTAAAACCAAGGAATAAAACAAAAAACTGGGTGTATAGTAAAACTCAGCATGTAGTAGCTCGTTCATTGATTTTTTTTCCTTTTTAGTCCAAGACCAGGAGTTGAATTTATTACCTGATTTTTTTCACTCTTTGGCTAGTGCTCTACAAGTAAACCATGCCTCCAACCCCAAGGGTAGGTTATTTATTTTCTTTTGCCTTTGGATTGATTGTTTAACATGATTAATTGAGATTTAAAAGAGTATTCTTCTTGTAGATGGTTCTAAGAAAATTAGACAAAAATTAAAAGAAGCAAAAATAAAGGAGAGAGAGATAGAGACAGAGGAGGAAGAAATGAAAGAAGCAAGAAAGGAAGAAGGGAAGGAAGGAAGGCAGGCAAAGTGGGGAGAAGGGGAAGGGAGGGGTGGAGAGGGAAGAGAAGAGAAAAAAAGACCCACTGACTTCACCAAGTGATATTTCAAATGCCTATCAGCCACATACTCTTTGGGAGTCTGCCAAGGTTCACTGCAGCAGCAGAAAATGAAGCCAACCTCTCTTCTCTCTGCTGTCCAAGTTTGAAGAGTGTTGGAACCTGTGCACCTGTTGGGGTTCAGTATGTCGAATGCTGGAGGTCAGGGCTCTGTACTGTCCCCTTCTTCCCTGATTCTTCAAAGGCCACTTAGAGGACACTCAGAGATAAAAATGCTACCTTTGGTGCAACTTGGCTTATTACACTGTAAGTGATACAGAATGACGAGGCACTAATCTCAGTGTTTGGTCCACCCACAACTAGTTAGCTCTTGTGTATAGGTACTTTTTAAAGTTTCTCTCTAAGTTGTTCAAATGTGCAGGTCTATATCATATACCATATCAGAACTGACAGGGACTTTTAAGATTTTATTTTCCATCTGAGATTCAGAGAAAGGGCAAGATCAAAATTCAAGACAAAGCAGACAGTCCTCAGAACCTATGTCTGTTGATACTCTGGACAATGAAATTCCTTCTCCATCACATTGAGCATAAGTGCCTACAGGTAGCTCAGAAGATATATGAAGCATGATAATGTCTGGGTTCCTGAAAGAATGTAGGTACTTTCAATCAAGAATTTCTGACTCTCATGTGGGTGTACAGTATAAGCTTAGGAAGAATAAACCTTGCCTGTCAGCCAATGTTGACTAGATCAACACATGTTCTTAGATACCTTTCACTTATATGTGAAGCTATATACACACTGGATCTCTTTAATTAGGTTTTGATCACCCAGTGTTAGAATCTATATTTTCTAACCTCTTACTGGCCAACCATGATTTGATGCCCACAGCTAATTACTCAGTCAGTGCTAAGGAAATGTCAGTGATACTTGCCTGACTTGAAAATCAGGATACAGGAACTCTGAGTGAGTACTGTAACCTCAGTAGTCATGTGTACTAGATTAGGAACTCATTATGGCCACTATTACACTAGTGTATCAGAGAATTTGAAATGTAATATTTTATCCTGGAGGAATTCATTTTCTGTGTATTTTCAGAGCAACTTCTTTTTTCTCCTTATTGCCTCTCCCTGCCTTGCACCTCTGTTCTGTGGAGGAAGCAGCTGCCCATCGCCTCAGCCTGATCTTATTTGTAGAAATGAGCTCTCATGATAATCCTATTAAAAGTGACTTGTCGTTAAAGCCTTACCCTCCCGGGGAGAATTAATCTTCTCATAGCTAATATCCTTCCACAGACTCCCACCACCTGAGTCTTACTTCAGGAACCTCAAATACCTTTTGATTCCCCCCCCCAAGCCCCACTTCTGTGTTTCCAGGGATTGTCACATCGTGTAAGAGATGTCTTCTTCAAAAGTTTCTTAATTAAATTCTCTGTAAATTGCAATGCCATGCAACTATTTTCTTTAAATCCAGTAGGAAACTCTTTGGTGATGAGCATGTCCATTTCCTAAATTGGAATTGCCCTCATGTGACAGTATGTGAGGCTATGCTGGGATATGGTGGTGGGTGTGTACCAAGGCCATCATGTTTCCCTAAAAGGGAAGTCTGAAGGACAGAAGGTGGCTCCATTTTGAGCAATCTAAATATATAAATATCTAAACCAACAGTATGGCCTAAAGGATAAGTTTTCATGCTGCATTGAAAAACACATTGTAAACACCTGAACGGCTGCTTAATTTTCTAGGAAAAAAATTAAGTATATGATTTCATTAATTCCTTTTTAAATATCATCAAGTATTATAAAAGCCAGATCCTTTGTAACAAATACCATATTAGACACAACAATTTTAGTGACATTGAATACATACTCAGTCAAATCAGGAATAGTTACATCTTCCCCACAGACTTTGACTACATCAAGCTACGAGTGACTTGGGGGATATCAAGATCTTACAAATTGTTGCTAGAATGCCATGACATGGGGTTAGAAAAATTTGCATTTTCTTCTGCTGGCTCTTTGGCAATCTTCACTTATTTCTCTGGATATATAAGTGGTCACTTCCAAAGAAAAAATGGATTATTATTTCTTTCTGGGAGTCAGATTGTAATTCTCTCTCTGAAACATGTCAGAATACCACCCCCTCTATATTAATGATTTATAGCAAAACAGAGGTGAACAAATTTTTGAGTCAAATAAATTTGTAATGTATTCTTGATACACTGAGATAGCAAAGGTGATGTGTGTGTGTGTGTGTGTATGTGTGTGTGTGTGTGTGTGTGTATGTGTGTGTGTTAGGCCAACTGAGGTGTCAGGCAAGGAGGTAAATGAGTGGTGGTGGATACAGGCCTAGGGAGTTATGTACTTCAAATACAGTGGAAAGACCACACGGTTATTAATGAGGAGAAATGCATTCTCAAGTTGGTGCTACCAGTAACTTGCAAGTCACTCTGAGGCTCTGAGCTCCAATACTTCCTTTGTATAATGAAAAGCTCTGGAAAGATGATATGTGAGCATCTATCTTGCTACTTTCCATCAAGGAGTCTACGATTTTTTTTTTTTGCCAGTCCTGGACTTGAGCACCACTTCCAGCTTTTTTTTCTTATGTATGTGGAACCAAGGAATCGAACCCAGGTCTTCATGCATGCAAGGCAAGCACTTTAACCACTAGGCCAAACTCCCAGCCCAGGAGTCTACGATTTTAACTACAGTTGGCATTTCTGCTTTAGAAAAAGAGCAGCTGGGTTCTACGAAACTTCCAACCCAAAGGGACTGAGACAGCTGGGTAGGCAGTGCCTTTCATTTCCTCTTCCCCTTCCTTTCTTTCTTGGCTAAATTCCTTACAATAAAACATCTACTTCCAGAATCCAAAACATCTATTCAAATTACAGACTCCCAGGGGAAAAGCAAAACTTCAGAAGGCCCTTATTCTCTCATCTCTTTCCTTTTCCTTATCTTTGTGCCATAGGAAAATACGATTCTTCCTTCCATCCAGCCCTAGGGTTCTGGGAATCACTGCTCTTTCTTGAAACCCTGCGATTCTCCCAATTTTTCTGTTTCTTCTCAAGAAGAACAGGCCATAATCCATGGCCTACACAGCCCCCAACCCGCCCCATACAAAAGAAGACAACAAAGTATTCTGCTCCCTGGGACTCACAAGTCTGTAGCCATAACCGTAAGGAAAGACTGGACCCCTTCTGGACCGGAGTTGCCTTCTCATGGCTGTTCAGTGGGCAGATATGCCGCAGAGGCAGGCAAGTGGGTGAGAGTTCTGGAGCTTCTGCTGGTACAGGAGACACTGGTTGCTGGGGACACTTGGCGCCTGGTAAAAGTGAATCTTGTTGGCACAAGCCCTTCCCCAAAATAATCTAACATGCCCCTCTCTCATTGGTTGGCCCTTTCCCTGAATCAAAGGAAAGCCCTTATGGAAAAGCAAGATCATCATTACAGGGAGGGGGAGATATTCTGGGTCACGAGGATGAGCTACTTAACCCCCCCCACCATGAGCCTTTCCACCCCTTGCCCTTCTCCAGCACCAGAGATATGATGGGCCCCATGGAAATCTTAAGTCATATTCTTCTCAATTGAGAGTTGGATATCAGTGTGTGCAGGGGGTGGGGCATGGGTGGGAGTTGGGGTGAGGGGAGATGGCCAAGAATAACTTGCTTTTTTCATAAGGCTGATCTCATGCAGAAGGATCTAGGGTGTCAGAGAAGATTCCCTTTGCTCTCTCCACCCCCTTCCCCTCCACACCCTCTAAGCCACCTACAATATTCCTTATTGTGTCAATCCATGAGCTCCTTAAAATGTGGATTATATCTTCTGATTTTAGAGGCAAGACTTCTACTTTAACCCTTCTGTTTTCAAAGAGGGTCTTGGACATGAAGAAGCAGGGTTTGTTTTTTTTTCTAGCCCTCACATCAGAGTGGCCCTATCAGTCACTGCCCCTCATACACAAACCCTTTGGAATCCTGGCCAAATTTCTGTAGTGGTTGAGATCTATATTTATCCCTTAGCATCAGGGCAGTGAACACGCCAGAACTTTGCAGTGTCAGTTTCCCAGACATATATAACTTCTAAAGCCAAAGTGGGAACAAGCAAAAGAAAATGAATAGAAATAGCTAAGAACATTGTATAGCATTTTTTGGTCTCTTTTGCCCATATCACTACAGCCAGAGTGACTAAAAGACCTAGATGGACTTTGTGAGTCTTTCTCTGCTCCCCAAATGCACGCAGGTGGCTAATATCGCACAAACTGACATTCTGAGCACATTCATAACTGAGAAAACCTGCATCATCACTTAGATTGATTTAATCATAACTCCATCTAGGCTATTCTGATGAAAGTGATTTCAATTGTGTTCATTTAAAATAAGAATACCATTTTCTATATTGTCAGGAATCAGAATGCTTCCTTAACACAGCTTCTCTTCAACCCTGCTTTGAAAAGAAATGAATCTGAGAGAGTGTGAGAGAGACAGAGACAGAGAGAAGAAGGGAGGGAGAAAGGGAGGAATATAGGAAGAGAGAGAGGGAGGGAGGGATGAAGGGAAGGAGAGAGGGAGGACAGAAAACTTGCCTTTCTTTGGACTTTAATAAAAGCATGTATGTTCTGTGGTTATAATCAGGTCTTGGTAGATGCTGAATCCTACGTCTTTTATCTTTCCACTCCAGTCTTTTTTATTAGTATAGATTGCCTGTACAATGGTGGTTATTTTTGGTATTTCTGTGCATGCATACAATGTATTTTGAAAGTGTTCACCCTTTATTATTGTTTCTTATCCCCTTCTCCTTAAATTTTTTTGTGTTTTATTATGGTATTTTCATACATATATATATATTAAGCCCAAATTCCACATATGGTTTTTTTGGCTTATCCTTATGATCTCCAGTTTCACTCATTTTCTGCAAATACTATAATTTCATTCTTCTGTATTGCTGAATAAATACTCCATTGTGTACATATATTACATTTTCGTTATCCATTCATTAGTTGTATCTGGGTTATTTCCAGTTAGGTTATTATGAATAATGCTACAATGAACATGGCCATGCAAGTGCCTCTACTGATACTTCCTGATTTACTTCCCTTCAGATATATGCCCAGGACCACCCCAGTATTTTTTCTTATTACTAATGCTGATGTGAGAATTCTGAAGTCCATGGGAGGAGCCTCAGAACCAAAGTATAGATTAACTGGTCTTATCTTCTGAAGGTAGAGAAGAGAGTATAGAGATTTCACTGAAATTTCAAAATCAAGAACAGGAGGACAAAAGAGGATTTGGAGTGATATGACCTCAGGTAACAAAAGAATCTAGTTTTCAGAATCGCTTATTCTTTAATATTCTGGGTAATTGGTGGTTTGATATATACATAATATATTTGCAGTGAATTTCAATTACAATCCAGACTGTCTTCTGTATTGTCAGATGCTGGATAGGATAAAATAACCAAATCCTATCAATGTAACATATCAAAATCTCCTTAAGTTGACACTCAACTTTTAAAAGAGAGATCATTCTTGGTGATTTTTTTGCCAGTCCTGGGGCTTGAACTGAGGGCTTGAGCACTGTCCTTTGGCTTTCTCAAGGCTAGGGCTCTTGAGCCACAGAACTACTTCCACCTTTTTTCTATGTATGTGGAACCGAGGAATTAAACCTGGGTCGTGCATGCTAGGAAAGCACTCTACCATTAGGCCAAACTCCCAGCCCCCATTCCTAATGATTTTGAAAACGTAAAAATGCTTTGTAGTACAACAGAATGGAAGCAGAGTTAGTCAGTAAGGCTGCAAAGTCAAGAGAAGGGAAAAACACATTAAATATGACAATAGATTAAGAAAAGAGTATCCAGATCTCTAAAACAACATGCCCATTCCTCAGATAAAACATTAATAGCTGTTTTATGAGATCTTTGTCCTGGTTACCTGCTTTAATAAAACCATATATCCAAGTTGACAATGGCAACAGGGACCAGAAACAATCTTATGGATGGTTCCTGCTCTTATGCTCCTAGCGGAAGAAAAGTGATAGCACCTTTCAGAGAAACTTCAACTTTATTGTGAGATTGTTTCATTCATGATTATCTATTTTTTTGTGGGTCATGGGGCTTTTACTCAGCCTGGACCCTGTTCCTGAGCTCTTCAGCTCAAGGCTACCACCCTACCCTTGAGCCAAACCCCAGTTGCTGTTTTCTAGAGGTTAATTGGACTCTCAGATTTTGTTTTGTGACCGGGCTGGCTTTGAACCTTGATCCTCAGATCTCAGGCTCCTGAGTAGCTAGGATTATAGGCAGGAGCAACCATGCCCAGCGTCATGATATCTATTCTTGTGGTGAATACTTTCTAGAAATGTGACGGAAGCTTGAGGGGGCAGAAGTCCCAGAGCTATCACAAAGCAGTTGTGAGCTTTTTCCACTCAGAGATTAGCTAGATCTGCAGGGAGACTCTGGAAGCTTAGTGCAGTGAAGCTTAAGAGTTGTCCTTGGGCTCACACAGAAATTGTTGAGTATTCCTTCAGAACTTGTGGACTCTGAAGTCATTGGGTAAGGAGTTCTAGGCTGTGCTAGGCCTGAGGCTGCCCATAAAATATATCCTTTTAAAAGTACATAGAGGAAGGAGAACTCATTTGAAACTACGAGGATCAGAGAAGGTTTCTCAGAATAGGCTAGACCTGGAAGGGCAGGCCTTCAAGCTGGAACAGCTACTGCCTGACTTCTATGATGCCAGTCTGGTCCTCAGTGCCCAAAGTTCCCCCTCCCGGACAGCTAGCCTCTGAATAATGGCCAGCAGGCCTAGCCAGCAGGCTCACTGGCTAAGGCCAGCGGGTTTCCTTGACCTGAATGGTCTAGATTATGGCCCCAGATCCCTATTTCACTGAGTTCCAGGAAAATCCCTTAGCGCATCACATTCCTGAGCAGAGTTTCCATCTGTGGAGTACAGTTGTACCGTGAGTGATGCTTTCATTTCGAGGGATAGCAGGCCATGGGCTTGTGACTATGTAAGCCTAGGCCCCCAGGGGAAAAAAATGAAGGCCTGGGAAATTGTAAGGTCCTTGTGGAAATTCAAGCCTATTTCCAGTGACTAAAAGGCACTAATAAGTATAATGTAGGTAAGAGACATTGGTTCAAACAAACAACTAATTGGAATTAAGAGAAGAAGTGTGCAGAGGCCCATAATGAATGGATATGCTAATTGGTCTTCTTTGCTAGCCCCTTGGGCTTTGGCTGTGACATAGACTAGCCTATTAAATGCCTCCTCTGTAATAGCTACTGAACGCTAGGGCCCTTTATTGCCATGGTAACATTGATGTCTCGAGCCTAGCTGAGCTCAGGATCTCTTAATTTACTACTCAGGCGGCTACAATTCTTGGGATTTTATTATTCTTCGTGCCCCGGGTGCCAGAGTGGCAGTGAATCATGCGTATTCATCCCCCGCACCACCCACAGTGTCTTTGAATAAGTCAGGGTGTCTCTTACTGTGTGTGATGAACAGATTATTAAGTTAGAGCATATTTGTCGCTTAGCTAGACTGATGCCTCTCAGAAACCCAATGCACCTCTCAAGCTGTTTACTTACCTGCTGCTTCAAATGGCTTTTGGCAAGCAGAGTGATGGCACTTCAGTGGGCTTCCAGGGGTTCAGCCTTCCAGATGCCTTTGCTTGCTTGGTAAGCAGGGAGTAATAGTACAATATAGATGATGTAGCACCCACTGGGAGAATAAACCTTAAAGACAGATGCCATCAGAGCAGTCAGAAAAGGAGATGAGCCATTGCACAGTCCTGGGAACTGAGATGCTAGAAGTTTTTCATTTCTCTTAGCATAATGGAGTTGTGCAGAATAGAATAATCCTTGTTCCAAATGACTTGAAAAGAAATCAGAAGGTATAGGGCAGATGGATGTTAGTTTTTATTTTATGTAACTTGTTAAACAGAGCTGGTCAGAGAGATCAGCTGCCACTGAAAGTTAATAAGTAAAATGTCCCTGGAGCTGCTCCAATTTTGGTATCACAGTACAGGGATGCTGTAAGAATGCACTGCCCTTGGGGTGAGAAGTAGGTGGAGGATTTTTCTAGATGACCTCTTAGTACTCTTCCAACTTTGCAATCTTGTGTGCCTATGTATGATGCTGTTTTTATCAGAACTTAAACATGGATGATACTTTATATGTACATGTACTACATCCAGGAGCACATATCCTAAAACTGGGATGATATACTATATGTGTATGTGTCTGTGTCTGTTTTCAGCCGTAAATGAAACATTAAACAGGTGCACATATTTTCCTGACACCTCAGTCACTAAGAAATAGGAAACCTGAAACGAAATGTTAAATACAACAAATTACAAATGACGTTTGAGCAAAAGGGTCTATTGGAGTCTTTGGGGTCTAAGGGTTTTTTTGTGTGTTTTTTTGTTTTTTTTTTTCCACTGCAACATTTGCAGCATTTCACTGAGCATTCTTACAGGAGAATCTGTACACTATGATGAAAATTGTGGGCCATGTAAACTTGGAAAACATTTAAAGTTTTTCCCTCCCCCTATTTATTGGGAATGGAAATAGAGCTAGCTAGGTTGTAAGAGGAGAGATTTTTCCCTGGGATGGGCTGGACAGTGAGCAAGCTGTGAATCAAAGGACAGACAATCAAGTATGCAAAGCACACAAGGAGCTATTGGGCAACTTTGGTATTTTTCCCACCAACCTCGGCAAAGCTATTTATTATGAAATAGCTGTATTTTCCCCACTGAAGAGAGTTGATATTAATCCAACCTAAATCCATTCTGGATTCAGCAAGCACTAGTGAGAAATCAAGCTAGCTCTCACCTGCATTTTAAATCAAAGTCAGATTCATGAGCAAGAGTTAAAGGTCTCTCCATCAGCAGCCCAGTTCAGTTACTCATTTGCTGCAAGGCGACAAGAATATCAATCGATTTCTGTGTTGCACCATCTTCCCTAGCCCTTTGAAAATCCATTCTCCCTGTTTCTTTACTCT
>NW_028327292.1:99450-196236 GCF_031878675.1 Megascapheus bottae | reverse complement strand
AGTCCTCGTGGATTTATGCCTAAATGGGGGGCTGGTGAAAAAGGGACACAGTTGGAGCAAGTCTTAACTATTTGCCTCGCTGCTTCTCTAGATAATTTAAACTGTCGGCGCAAGGCTCGACTGTTTTGATGATGGATGGCATGTGACTGCTTAGCAAGTTCAACCTGAGTTAAGTAAACTCTGGTGGCGGAGTCAGTAACCGCATTGCCCTCACTTAAAGGGCCAGGAAGATTAGTGTGAGCTCGAACAAAGCCAAAAAAACAGGGGTGGTTGCGAGAACAAAGCAAAGTTTGTACTTGGTGAAATTGGGTCTGAATATTGGAGTTAGTAGTTCCAGTAAAGGGAACAGTTTCTATGACTTGAAGAGCACGAATTACATATTGACTGTCTGAGTATAAGTTAAAGGGCTCGTCTTGTAACAGGACGAGTGCTTGTAAAACAGCCTCTAATTCCACCTCTTGGGCGGAGGAAAAACCCGTAACCCAAGATTGAGTTTTCCCATTAATGGTCAAAGCAGCCTTTCCATTAGAGGATCCATCTGTAAATACCAAAGCAGCAGAAGATAAAGGCGAGGCCTGTACTATGGAAGGAAATAGAAACGTATGACACGCAGCAAATTGGAGAAGTTTGTTAGACGGGTAGTGATGCAAAATTTTCCCCGTATAATTGGCCCAAGCAATGGCCCAAGAATCGCAATGGGCGAATAGCCAATCTTGTTGTTGTAAATTATATGGGACACAGATAAAATGAGGTTCCTGACCTAAATATTTACGGGAATCCACTCGGCACATGTGTATCAGATTAGCTACCAATTCGTAGTAGGGGGTCAGCACTTTGCCGGGTGTTGATGGTAGATAAAGCCATAAAAGTGGGCCATCCTGCCACAATACAGCAGTTGGGGAGTGAGAAGTAGCTAAAATATAAACTCCCCATGGTTTAGAATAGTCACAATAGGTCACTTGTTGCTGGGAAATTGCCTTTTCTACAATTTGGATGGCCCTCCTGGCGTCAGGATTTAATTCACGCAAGGATGTAGGGTTGGTATCTCCTTTTAAGAGATCAAAAAGGGGTTTTAACTCTCCTGTGGAGAGCTTTAGATAAGGCCGAAGCCAATTTATATCTCCTAAGAATTGCTGAAAATCATGAAGAGTTCTTAAGTGTGAAGTTTTTAATTGTATTTTTTGGCTTTTAAAATAGTGTGGGCCTAATATATGGCCTAGATATGTAAAAGGGGGGTGTTCCTGAACCTTTTCAGCTGCTATTATAAGGCCAAAGAGGCTCAGATCTTGCTTTAGTTGTCCAAAGGCTTGTCGTACGACGATAGGGTCAGAACAAGCCAACAAGATGTCATCCATATAATGAACAATATAAACAGAAGAAAATTTTTCACGAGTGGAAGAAATGGCTCTAGCTACAAAACTTTGACATAAAGTTGGGCTATTTGCCATGCCCTGTGGGAGCACAAGCCAGTGATATCGCTTCATGGGTTCTTTAAAATTAACAGAGGGGACGCTGAAGGCAAAGCGCTTACAGTCTTGAGGCGCCAGGGGTATAGTATAGAAACAATCCTTCAAATCTATAATAATCTTATAAGTATCCTTTGGGATTGCCATGGGTGAAGGCAAGCCAGGCTGTAGGGCCCCCATCAGTTCCATTGTGGCATTTATTTTTCTCAAATCCTGTAACAGCCTCCATTTACCTGACTTTTTCTTTATAACAAAAATTGGAGAATTCCATGGAGAGTTAGAAGGGGCCACATGCCCCAAGTCCAGCTGTTCCTGTACCAGCTGCTGTACTGCAATGATCTTTTCTAGTGAAAGAGGCCACTGTTCAACCCATACCGGTTGTTCAGAGAGCCAATTTATGGGATCAGCATGAGGGGGAGGGCAAACGACAGCTCCCGTCAAGGGATACCCCAATCCCTGTCTCGTAGGGTGAGACTGGGGTTGGAGTGGCAATAGCTCCCCCTGTGCTGCTCGGCCTAGTCCCCTAAAGGGGAGGAGGCCTTGATCAAGTAACTGCTTAGTGACCGCAGCACTAGGACTAAACATATACACTCCCATTTTTTCCATGATATCACGACCCCATAAATTAATTGGCAGATGATCCAAGACAAATGGCTGAAAATGACCAGAGTGCCCTTCCTCATCTCTCCAAACAAGGATCGCACTGCTCTGCTGTGGGTCAGTTGCTTGCCCAACCCCCTGTAGGGAAGTCATAGAGGTTGTCAGGGGCCATTGGGCTGGCCAATGTTTTTTAGATATCACAGACACATCTGCTCCAGTGTCTAATATTCCTTTAAAGGGCTTTTCTTGTATAAATATAGTCATCTCAGGCCTCTCTTGTTTTATGCTTTGTACCCAATAGATATCAGAAGATCTAAATCCTCTCTGTCCACATGGGGAATTAGCAGTCTCCCCGGGAGGTAAAGGCACAAGTATTAATTGTGCTAATTTTTGACCGGCTGGGATCGATACCACGTGTTTCGGGGCAGAGGCCATAACTTTGATGTCTCCAGTAAAATCCTGGTCAATTTTGCCAGGTGTAATCTGTATCCCTTTAAGGGCTGAGCTACTTCGCCCTAACAGCAATCCAGCCACTCCCGGGGGAAGGGGGCCGAAGACCCCCATGGGGAGAGCTTGTGTCCCCATCTCTGGGGTCAATACTGAGCAGGTGGAGGAACAGAGGTCCAATCCTGCACTTCCTGGGGTGGCACGGAGGAGGCCGGAGACTGATCTTGGGGGGTTGTTAGAAGATGCACTTGTGGCCGAGAAGAGGGAGGGACTGCCCCATGGTTTTGCGGGGCCAGGGGCTGGCCCCTCCTCCAGTTTCCCGAAAGCGGGCGGCCATTGCGATCTGTTCTTGACCTGCAATCTTTAGCCCAGTGCTTCCCTTTACCACAGCGTGGACATGTGCCAGGTGATTTTTCTCTCTTTTGCCTGGCCTGGCATGGGCATTGCGTCATCCAATGTCCTATTTGTCCACAAGAGAAGCAACGCCCTGGGGGTCTAGCAGCCCGAGAATGCCGCTGACCTCTATATTTTAGAGACTCAGTAACAGTCTTTCCTTGAGGAGCGGCGGCTAAAGTAAGGCCTTGTACATGGGAGGGTCCAATATCAGCACACAGTGAAATGAAGTCCGTGATTCCTCCCTTATTCCTATGGGGTCTGATAGCTGCCTGACAGGCGGCGTTGGCATTTTCATAGGCTATGTGTCTAACTATAATCTCCCTTGCATTCTCATCTTGTACTAGGCGGTCTGCAGTCTCCATTAATCGAGACAAAAATTCTAAATAGGGCTCATTTGGTCCCTGTTTAACTTCTACTAGATTTTTTGTACGATTGGAATTGCGTAACTTTTTCCAAGCCTCTCTCGCCGCAGCATTTATTTGTAAATAGGCCTCCTTTGCATAACCCAATTGATCTTTGGTGTTTTTATAGGTTCCCTCTCCTAACAACTGATCAACAGTGTAAGGCAGGTTCTTAGACCTATTTGTTTCAATTTTAGCCCGACACTGTGCAGTGAACTCTGTCTCCCATAATAAGTACTCTCCCGCACTAAGGCATGCTCTGGCAAGCCGCTTCCAGTCATTTGGGCATGCAATACCAGCACACGCGGCCTCCAATATTACTTGAGTAAAAGGGGCAGTTGGCCCATATTGGGAGCAGGCATTTTTTAAATCCTGTAATAGTTTAACAGGAACAGGTTGATGGTATACTTGTTCATCATGATCAACTAAACTAGGGAAGCATCGAGGCCCTGAAATACCTTCCCTCTCTCTAGCAGCCTGAGTCAGGTTTAATTGCGATGCACTGTGCCTGGTTGTAGTGCCTGTTAAAAGGGACTTGTTGCTAGGGCCTTTAGGCTTGCCTAAAGGTTGAGAAAGGGATTGAGGCCGTAAGGCTGCAGCCGGAGGCGGTGGGTGTGAGGGGTAAGGTTTAGAATCAGACACCATAGTGGCCTGAGGGTCATATTTCTTTCCTACTTCTGGGGGGGCTCTCTGCTCTGTCCCCATTTTCGATAGAAAATGTAGGATTTCTTCTAACTTCTTCTCCATCGTAGCCATTCGGCCCTCCATTGACTCATCATAACTTTCCTCCTTGATATTCAAACCTGAATTCTGATACTCAATATCTATTGGTTGTTGTTCCCTTTGCAAGATCTCACTTAGACTCTCTTGGGCTGCGGCATATGGCTCAGCCTCAGGTTCTTCAGAAGGGTCCTTTAACTCATAAAGTTCCCTTAATTCAAGATTAAGTTCAGCATCTTCATGTAGAGGATCTATGTATTTACTTACTAAATTCCATACAGTAGTAGCCTCTACTGGGGTCTTTTCGGGGCCATATACATCATAATAATCTTGAATTCTTTTTCCTATCCGCTGCCAGGCTTTTTGGAATGCCTCCTCTATAGACCTCGGGCATGCCTCCTCGAGAAACTGTAGGAAGCTCTGAAGCACCCCCTCTTCCACCCATGTTCCGTGGGCTTCAAATAGGCCTGTTAAGATAGGTAGAAATAACCCATGACTATTAGCTTGACCCATAATTTTTACTCCTGACTATACTCTCTTAATAGTCCTACGATGTGTTACTCACCACAGGGAGGGGTCCTTCACCTTCGTCCCAGATTTTCAGGGTCCCTGTTCGGGCGCCAGATGCCGGGGCCAACCGGCAGCAAACCAGTGTTCGCAGATTGGGGTTCCTGAAATAGGGGACAAGGGCTAGGAAGAAAAAGAAGTGAGACAGACACACTAGGTCCGGGATGTCCGCAGTCCAGGCAAAGACTGACTAGACTGCCGCGTTTATTTTCCCCTCCCCCTTCTTCCCTCCTCCTCTCCCAGGCAACCTCCAGGTGTTACATTCATATGGTAATTCTCAGGTCATTTACATAGAATAGGGCCAGAAAGCAATAAGACAATATAGCCATCGTCTGATGCAAGTCAAGGTACAGTTTGATTCCACTCTGGCTCCCAACAGTGTGTGAATTCACAGAATTGAGGTGTGTGACGTCACAGAATGGAGGTGTGTGAAGTCATAGAATGGAGGTGTGTGAAGTCAGAATGGAGGAGTCTGAACTCACCGAATGGAGGTGTGTGAACTCAGAATGGAGGTGTGTGATGTCACAGAATGAAGGTTTGCGAAGTCACAAATGGATTTGTGGGAAGTCATAAAATGGATGTTTCTGAAATAAGAATGAAGGTGGGTGAAGTCATAGAATGGAGGTGTGTGAAGACAAAATTGTGGTGTGTGAACTCATAGAATGGATGTGTATGAACTCATCGAATGGAGGTGTGTGAAGTCGTGGAATGGAGGTGTGTGAAGTCAAACAATAGTGGTGTGTGAAGTCACAGAATGGAGGTGAGTGAAGTAATAGAATGGAGGTGTGTGAACTCATAGAATGGAAGTGTGTGACGTGACAATGTAGGTGTGTCAAGTCATAGAATGGAGGTGTGTGAAGTCATAGAATGGAGGTGTGTGAAGTCATAGAATGGAGGTGTGTGAACTCATAGAATGGAGGTGTGACGTCACAATGGAAGTGTGTGAAGTCATAGAATGGAGGTGTGTGAAGTCACAGAATGGAAGTGTGTGAAGTCATACAATGGAAGTGTGAAGTCAGAATGGAGGTGTGTGAAGTCACAGAATGGAGGTGTGTGAACTCAGAATGGAGGTGTGTGAAGTCATAGATGGAGGTGTGTGAAGTCATAGTATGGAGATGTGTGAAATCATAGAATGGAGTTTTGTGAAGTCACAGAATGGAGCTGTGTGAGTCAGAATTGAGGTGAGTGAAGTCATAGAATGCAGATGTGTGAAGTCATAGAATGGAGGATTGTGAGGTCACCAAAGGGAGGTTTGTGAAGTCATAGAATGGAGGTATGTGAAGTCAAATTGGAAGGGTGTGAAGTCGGAGAATGTAGGTGTGTCAACTCAGAAAGGAGGTGTGTGAAGTCATAGAATGGAGGTGAGTGAAGTCATAGAATGGAGGTGTGTGAAATCATAGAATGGAGGTGTGTGAAGTCACAGAATTTAGGTGTGTGAAGTCAGAATGGAGGTGTGTGAGGTCAGAATGGAGGTGTTTGAAGTCATAGAATGGAGGTGTGTGAAGTCACAATGTAGGTGTGTGAACTCATAGAATGGAGGTGTGTGAAGTCACAATGTAGGTGTGTGAAGTCATAGAATGGAGGTGTGTGAAGTCATAGAATGGAGGTGTGTGAAGTCACAGAATGGAGGTGTGTGAAGTCATAGAATGGAGGTGTGTGAAGTCACAGAATGGAGGTGTGTGAAATCATAGAATGGAGGTGTGTGAAGTCACAGAATGGAGGTGTGTGAAGTCAGAATGGAGGTGTGTGAAGTCGTAGAATGGAGGTGTGTGAGGTCAGAATAGAGGTGTGAAGTCATAGAATGGAGGTGTGTGAAGTCATAGAATGGAGGAGTGTGAAGTCAGAATGGAGATTTGTGAAGTCATAGAATGGAGGTGTGTGAAGTCCTAGAATGTTGGTGTATGAAGTCATAGAATGGAGGTGTATGAAGTCATAGAATGGAGGTGTGTGAAGTCAGAATGCAGGTGTGTGAAGTCACAGAATGGAGGTGTGTGAAGTCCTAGAATGTTGGTGTATGAAGTCATAGAATGGAGGTGTATGAAGTCATAGAATGGAAGTGTGTGAAGTCAGAATGCAGGTATGTGAATTCGCAGAATGGAGGTGTGTAAAGTCACAGAGTGGAGATGTGTGAAGTCACAGAGTGCAGGTGTGTGAAGTCATAGAATGGAGGTTTGTGAAGTCACAGAATGGGGGTGTGTGAAGTCAGAATAGAGGTGTGTAAAGTCATAGAATTGAGGTGTGTGAAGTCAGAATGGAGCTGTGTTAAGTTATAGAATGGAGGTGTGTGAAGTCAAAATGGAGGTGTGTGAACTCATAGAATGGTGGTGTGTGAAGACACAGAATGGAGGTGTGTGAATTCATAGAATGGAGGTGTGTGAAGTCAAAATGTAGGTGTTCGAAGTCATAGAATAGAGGTGTGTGAAGTCAGAATGGAGGTGTGTGAACTCATAAAATGGAGGTGTGTGAACTCATAGAATGGAGGTGTGTGACGTCACAATGGAAGTTTGTGAAGTCATAGCATAGAGGTGTGTGAAGTCATAGAATGGAGGAGTGTGAAGTCAGAATGGAGAGTTGGGAAGTCATAGAATGGAGGTGTGTGCAGTCCTAGAATGTTGGTGTATGAAGTCATAGAATGGAGGTGTATGAAGTCATAGAATGGAGGTGTGTGAAGTCAGAATGCAGGTGTGTGAAGTCATAGAATGGAGGCGTGTGAAGTCATAGAATGGAGGTGTGTGAACTCATAGAATGGAAGTGTGTGAAGTCATAGAATGGAGGTGTGTGATGTCATAGAATGTAGGTGTGTGAAGTCATACAATAGAGGTGTGTGAAGTCAAGGAAGGGAGGTGTGTGAAGTCACAGAATGGAGGTGTCTGAAGTTACAATGGAGGTGTGTGAAGTCATAGAATGGAGGTTTGTGAAGTCAACGAATGGAGGTGTGTGAAGTCATAGAATGGAGGTGTGTTAAATCACAGAATGGAGGTGTGTGAATTCGCAGAATGGAGGTGTGTAAAGTCACAGATTGGAGATGTGTGAAGTCACAGAGAGGAGGTGTGTGAAGTCATAGAATGGAGGTTTGTGAAGTCACAGAATGGAGGTGTGTGAAGTCAGAATAGAGGTGTGTAAAGTCATAGAATTGAGGTGCGTGAAGTCGGAATGGAGCTGTGTTAAGTTATAGAATGGAGGTGTGTGAAGTCAAAATGGAGGTGTGTGAACTCATAGAATGGAGGTGTGTGAAGTCACAGAATGGAGGTGTGTGAAGTCATAGAATGGAGGTGTGTGAATTCAGATTGGAGGTGTGTGAAGTCATAGAATGGAGGTGTGTCAACTCAGAAAGGAGGTGTGTGAAGTCATAGAATGGAGGTGAGTGAAGTCATAGAATGGAGGTGTGTGAAATCATAGAATGGAGGTGTGTGAAGTCACAGAATTTAGGTGTGTGAAGTCAGAATGGAGGTGAGTGAGATCAGAATGGAGGTGTGTGAAGTCATAGAATGGAGGTGTGTGAAGTCACAATGCAGGTGTTTGAACTCATAAAATGGAGTTGTGTGAAGTCACAATGTAGGTGTGTGAAGTCATAGAATGGACGTGTGTGAAGTCATAGACTGGAGGTGTGTGAAGTCACAGAATGCAGGTGTGTGAAGTCATAGAATGGAGGTGGGTGAAGTCACAGAATGGAGGTGTGTGAAATCATAGAATGGAGGTGTGTGAAGTCACAGAATGGAGGTGTGTGAAGTCAGAATGGAGGTGTGTGAAGTCATAGAATGGAGGTGTGTGAAGTCAGAATGGAGGTGTGAAGTCAGAATGGAGGTGGGTGAAGTCATAGAAATTAGGTGTGGGAAGTCATAGAATGGAGAAGTGTGAAGTCATAGAGTGGAGGTGAGTTAAGTCACAGATTCGAGGTCTGTGAAGTCATAGAATGGATGTGTGTGAAGTCAGAATGTAGGTGTTCGAAGTCACGGAAGGGAGGTGTGTGAAGTCACAGAATGGAGGTGTGTGAAGTTACAATGGAGGTGTGTGAAGTCATAGAATGGAGGTGTGTGAAGTCAACGAATGGAGGTGTGTGAAGTCATAGAATGGAGGTGTGTGAAGTCACAGAATGGAGGTGTGTGAAATCATAGAATGGAGGTGTGTGAAGTCACAGAATGGAGGAGTATGAAGTCAGAATGGAGGTGTGTGAAGTCATAGAATGGAGGTGTGTGGGGTCAGAATAGAGGTGTGAAGTCATAGAATGGAGGTGTGTGAAGCCATAGAATGGAGGAGTGTGAAGTCAGAATGTAGGTGTGTGAAGTCATAGAATGGAGGTTTGTGAAGTCACGGAAGGGAGGTCTGTGAAGTCACAGAATGGAGGTGTGTGAAGTTACAATGGAGGTGTGTGAAGTCATAGAATGGAGGTGTGTGAAGTCAACGAATGGAGGTGTGTGAAGTCATAGAATGGAGGTGTGTTAAATCACAGAATGGAGGTGTGTGAAGTCGCAGAATGGAGGTGTGTAAAGTCATAGAATGGAGGTGTGTCAACTCAGAAAGGAGGTGTGTGAAGTCATAGAATGGAGGTGAGTGAAGTCATAGACTGGAGGTGTGTGAAATCATAGAATGGAGGTGTGTGAAGTCACAGAATTTAGGTGTGTGGAGTCAGAATGGAGGTGTGTGAGGTCAGAATGGAGGTGTGTGAAGTCATAGAATGGAGGTGTGTGAAGTCACAATGCAGATGTGTGAACTTATTAAATGGAGTTGTGTGAAGTCACAATGTAGGTGTGTGAAGTCATAGAATGGACGTGTGTGAAGTCATAGACTGGAGGTGTGTGAAGTCACAGAATGGAGTTGTGTGAAGTCATAGAATGGAGGTGTGTGAAATCACAGAATGGAAGTGTGTGAAATCATAGAATGGAGGTGTGTGAAGTCACAGAATGGAGGTGTGTGAAGTCAGAATGGAGGTGTGTGAAGTCATAGAATGGAGGTGTGTGAAGTCAGAATGGAGGTGTGAAGTCAGAATGGAGGTGGGTGAAGTCATAGAAATTAGGTGTGGGAAGTCATAGAATGGAGAAGTGTGAAGTCATAGAGTGGAGGTGAGTGAAGTCACAGATTCGAGGTCTGTGAAATCATAGAATGGATGTGTGTGAAGTCAGAATGTAGGTGTTCGAAGTCATAGAATAGAGGTGTGTGAAGTCAGAATGGAGGTGTGTGAAGTCATAGAATGGAGGTGTGTGAACTCAGAGAATGGAGGTGTGTGAAGTCAGAATGGAGGTGTGTGAAGTCACAGAATGGAGGTGTGTGAAGTCATAGATGGAGGTGTGTGAAGTCATAGTATGGAGATATGTGAAATCATAGAATGGAGTTTTGTGAAGTCACAGAATGGAGTTGTGTGGGTCAGAATTGAGGTGTGTAAAGTCATAGAATGTAGATGTGTGAAGTCATAGAATGGAGTATTGTGAAGTCACCGAAGGAGTTTGTGAAAGGTCATAGAATGGAGGTATGAGAAATCAAATTAGAGGTGTGAAGTCGGAGAATGGAGGTGTGTGAAGTCATAGAATGGAGGTGGTGAAGTCATAGAATGGAGGTGTGTGAATTCAGATTGGAGGTGTGTGAAGTCAACGAATGGAGGTGTGTCAACTCAGAAAGGAGGTGTGTGAAGTCATAGAATGGAGGTGAGTGAAGTCATAGAATGGAGGTGTGTGAAATCATAGAATGGAGGTGTGTGAAGTCACAGAATTTAGGTGTGTGAAGTCAGAATGGAGGTGTGTGAGGTCAGAATGGAGGTGTTTGAAGTCATAGAATGGAGGTGTGTGAAGTCACAATGCAGGTGTGTGAACTCATAGAATGGAGGTGTGTGAAGTCACAATGTAGGTGTGTGAAGACATAGAATGGAGGTGTGTGAAGTCATAGAATGGAGGTGTGTGAAGTCACAGAATGGAGGTGTGTGAAGTCATATAATGGAGGTGTGTGAAGTCACAGAATGGAGGTGTGTGAAATCATAGAATGGAGTGTGTGAAGTCACAGAATGTAGGTGTGTGAAGTCAGAATGGAGGTGTGAAGTCATACAATGGAGGTGGGTGAAGTCATAGAAATTAGGTGTGGGAAGTCATAGAATGGAGGTGTGTCAACTCAGAAGGAGTGTGTGAAGTCATAGAATGGAGGTGAGTGAAGTCATAGAATGGAGTTGTGTGAACTCATAGAATGGAGGTGTGTGATGTCACAATGGTAGTTTGTGAAGTCATAGAATGGAGGTGTGTGAAGTCACAGAATTGAGGTGTGTGAAGTCAGGATGGAGGTGTGAAGTCATAGAATGCAGGTGGGTGAAGTCATAGAAATTAGGTGTGTGAATTCAAAGTATGGAGGTATGTGAACTCATAGAATGGAGGTGTGTGATGTCACAAAGGGAAGTTTGTGAAGTCATAGAATGGAGGTGTGTGAAGTCACAGAATGGAGGTGTGTGAAGTCAAACAATGGAGGTGTGTGAAGTCAGAATGGAGGTGTGTGAAGTCACAGAAAGGAGGTGTGTGAACTCAGAATGGAGGTGTGTGAAGTCATAGATGGAGGTGTGTAAAGTCATAGTATGGAGATATGTGAAATCATAGAATGGAGTATTGTGAAGTCACCGAAGGGACGTTTATGAAGTCATAGAATGGAGGTATGAGAAATCAATTAGAGGGGTGTGAAGTCGGAGAATGGAGGTGTGTGAAGTCATAGAATGGAGGTGGGTGAAGTCATAGAATGGAGGTGTATGAAGTCACAGAATGGAGGTGTGTGAAGTCACAGAATGGAGCTGTGTGAAGTCAGAATGGAGGTGTGTGAAGTCACCGAATGGAGGTGTGTGAACTCAGAATGGAGGTGTGTGATGTCACAGAATGAAGGTTTGCGAAGTCACAAATGGAGTTGTGGGAAGTCATAAAATGGATGTTTCTGAATTAAGAATGAAGGTGGGTGATGTCATAGAATGGAGGTTTGTGAAGACAAAATTGTGGTGTGTGAACTCATAGAATGGATGTGTGTGAACTCATCGAATGGAGGTGTGTGAAGTCGTGGAATGGAGGTGTGTGAAGTCAAAGAATGGAGGTGTGTGAAGTCAAACAATAGTGGTGTGTGAAGTCACAGAATAGAGGTGAGTGAAGTCATAGAATGGAGGTGTGTGAACTCATAGAATGGAGGTGTGTGAAGTGAAAATGTAGGTGTGTAAAGTCATAGAATGGAGGTGTGTGAAGTCATAGAATGGAGGTGTGTTAAATCAAAATGGAGGTGTGTGAAGTCACAGAATTGAGGTGTGTTGATGTCACAGAATGGAGGTGTGTGAAGTCACAGAATGGAGGTGGGCGAAGTCATAGAATGGATGTTTCTGAAGTAACAATGAAGGTGTGTGAAGTCATAGAATGGAGTGTGTGAAGTCACAGAATGGAGGTGTGTGAAGTCATACAATGGAGATGTGTAAAGTCAGAATTGAGGTGTGTGAAGTCACAGAATGGAGGTGTGTGAAATCAGAATGGAGGTGTGTGAAATCATAGAATAGAGCTGTGTGAAGTCATAGAATGGAGGTGTGTGAAGTCAGCATGGAGGTGTGTGAAGTCAAGAATGAGGTGTCTGAAGTCAAAATGGAGGTGTGTGAAGTCAGAATGGAGGTGTGTTGAGTCACAGAATGGAGGTATGTGAACTCAGAATGGAGGTGTGTGAAGTCACAGAATGGAAGTGTGTGAAATGATAGCATGGAGGTATTGACTTCATAGAATGGAAGTGTGTGAAGTCATAGAATGGAGGTGTGTGAAGTCATAGAATGTAGATGTGTGAACTCATAGAATGGAGGTGTGTGAAGTCACCGAAGGGAGGAGTGGGAAGTCACATAATGGAGATGAGTGAAGTCAAAATGGAGGTGTGTGACGTCGTAAAATGGAGGTGTGTGAAATCATAGAATGGAGGTTTGTGAAATCACAGAATGGATGTGTGTGAAGTCAGAGAATGGAGGTTTTGTGAAGTCATAGAATGGAGGTATGTAAAGTCAAATTGGAGGTGTGTGAAGTCATAGAATGGAGGTGGGTGAAGTCATAGAATGGACGTGTGTGAAGTCAGAGAACTGAGGTGTGTGAAGTCACAGAATTGACGGGTATGAAGTCATAGAATGGAGGTGTGTGGGTCATAGAATGGAGGTGTGTGAAGTCACAGAATGGAGGTGTTTGAAGTCATAGAAGGGAGGTGTGTGAAGTCATAGAACGGAGGTGTGTGAAGTCACAGAATGGAGGTGTGGGAAGTAACAGAATGGAGGTGTGTGAAGTCAAAGAATGGAGGTGTGTGAACTCAGAATGGATGTGTGTAAAGTCACAGAATGGAGGTGTGTGAAGTCATAGAATGGATGTGTGTGAATTCATAGAATGGAGGTGTGTGAAGTCACAGAATGGAGGTGTGTGAAGTCACAGATTGGAGGTGTGTGAACTTAGAATGGAGGTGTTTGACATCACAGAATGGAGGTGTGTGAAGTCATAGAATGGAAGTGTGTGAAGTCATAGAATGGAGGTGTGCGAAGGCACAGAATGGAGGTGTGTGAAGTCACCGAATGGAGTTGTGTGAACTCAGAATGGAGGTGTGTGAAGTCACAGAATGGATGTTTGTGAAGTTATAGAATGGATGTTTCTGAAGTAAGAATTGAGGTGTGTGAACTCATAGAATGGAGGTGTGTGAACTCATAGAATGGAGGTGTGTGAAGTCACAGAATGCAGGTGTGTGAAGTCAGAATGGAGGTGTGTAGTCATAGATTGGAGGTGGGTGAAGTCATAAAAAGGAGGTGTGGGAAATCATAGAATGGAGGAGTGTGAAGTCATAGAGTGCAGGTGAGTGAAGTCACAGATTCGAGGTCTGTGAAGTCATACAATGGAGGTGTGTGATGTAAAAATGGAGTGTGCGAAGTCATAGAATAGAGGTGTGTGAAGACAGAATTGAGGTGTGTGAAGTCATAGATGGAGTTGTGTGAAGTCATAGTATGGAGGTGTGTGAAATCATAGAATGGAGTTTTGTGAAGTCACAGAATGGAGCTGTGTGAATTCAGAATGGAGGTGTGTGAAGTCAAAGAATGGAGCTGTGCGAAGTCATAGAAGGGAGGTGTGTGAAGTCACAGAATGTAGGTGTGTCAACTCAGAATTTAGGTGTGTGAAGTCAAAGAATGGAGCTGTGCGAAGTCATAGAAGGGAGGTGTGTGAAGTCATAGAATGGAGGTGTGTGAAGTCAAAATGGAGGTGTGTGAAGTCACAGAATTGAGGTGTGTGAACACAGAATGGAGGTGTGTGAAGTCGAAGAATGGAGGTGTGTGAAGTCATAGTATGGAGGTGTGAGAAGTCATAGAATGTATGTTTGTGAAGTAAGAATGAAGGTGTGCGAAGTCACAGAATTGAGGTGTGTGACGTCACAGAATGGAGGTGTGAGAAGTCATAGAATGGAGGTGTGTGAATTCAGAATGGAGGTGTGTGAAGTCACCGAATGGAGGTGTGTGAACTCATAATGGAGGTGTGTGTAGTCACAGAATGAAGGTTTGGGAAGTCACAGAATGGAGTTGCGGGAAGTCATAAAATGGATGTTTCTGAATTAAGAATGAAGGTGGGTGAAGTCATAGAATGGAGGTGTGTGAAGACAAAATTGTGGTGTGTGAACTCATAGAATGGATGTGTGTGAACTCATCGAATGGAGGTGTGTGAAGTCGTGGAATGGAGGTGTGTGAAGTCAAAGAATGGAGGTGTGTGAAGTCAAACAATAGTGGTGTGTGAAATCACAGAATGGAGGTGTGTGAAGTCACAGAATGGAAGTGTGTGAAGTCAAAATAGAGGTGTGTGAAGTCAAAGAATGGAGGTGTGTCAAGTCACAGAATGGAGGTGTGTGAAGTCAAAATGGTGGTGTGTGAAGTCACAAATGGAGGTGTGTGAAGTCACAGAATGTAGGTGTGTGAAGTCAAAATGGAGGTGTGTGAAGTCAAAGAATGGAGGTGTGTGAACTCATAGAATGGAGGTGTGTGAAATCATGGAATGGAGGTTTGTGAAGTCAAACATTGGAAGTGTGGGAAGTTACAAAAAGGAGATGTGTGAAGTCATAGAATGGAGGTGTGTGAAGTCACAATGTAGGTGTGTGAAGTCATAGAATGGAGGTGTGTGAAGTCATAGAATGGAGGTGTGTAAAGTCACAGAATGGAGGTGTGTGAAGTAATAGAATGGAGGTGTGTGAAGTCAGAATGGAGCTGTGTGAAGACATAGAATGGAGGTGTTTGAAGTCAGAATGGAGGTGTGTGAACTCATAGAATGGAGGTGTGTGAAGTCACAGAATGGAGGTTTGTGAAGTCATATTGGAGTTGTGGGAAGTCATATCATGGAGGTGTGTCAACTCAGAAAGGAGGTGTGCGAAGTCATAGAATGGAGGTGTGTGAAGTCATAGAATGGAGTTGTGTGAAATCATAGAATGGAGGTGTGTGAATTCACAGAATTTAGGTTTGTGAAGTCAGAATGGAGGTGTGTGAGGTCAGAATGGAGGTGAGTGAAGTCATAGAATGGAGGTGTGTGAACTCATAGAATGGAGGTGTGTGATGTCACAATGTAGGTGTGTGAAGTCATAGAATGGAGGTGTGTGAAGTCCTAGAATGGAGGTGTGTGAAGTCACAGAATGGAGGTGTGTGAAGTCATAGAATGGAGGTGTGTGAAGTCACAGAATGGAGGTGTGAGAAATCATAGAATTGAGGTGTGTGAAGTCACAGAATGGAGGTGTGTGAACTCATAGAATGGAGGTGTGTGAAGTCACAGTATTCAGTTTGTGAAGTCAGAATGGAGGTGTGTAGTCATAGATTGGAGGTGGGTGAAGTCATAAAAAGGAGGTGTGGGAAATCATAGAATGGAGGAGTGTGAAATCATAGAGTGCAGGTGAGTGAAGTCACAGATTCCATCTCTATGAAGTCATAGAATGGAGGTGTGTGATGTCCAAATGGAGGTGTGCAAAGTCATAGAATAGAGGTGTGTGAAGTCAGAATTGAGGTGTGTGAAGTCATAGATGGAGTTGGGTGAAGTCATAGTATGGAGGTGTGTGAAATCATAGAATGGAGTTTTGTGAAGTCACAGAATGTAGCTGTGTGAATTCAGAATGGAGGTGTGTGAAGACATAGAATGGAGGTGTGTGAAGTCAGAATGGAGATGTGTGAACTCATAGAATGGAGGTGTGTGACGTTACAATGTAAGTGTGTGAAGTCATAGAATGGAGGTGTGTGAAGTCACAGAATGGAGGTGTGTGAAGTCATAGAATGGAGTTTTGTGAAGTCATAGAATGGAGCTGTGTGAAGTCAGAATGGAGGTGTGTGAAGTCACAGAACGGAGGTGTGTCAACTCAGAATTCATCTATGTGAAGTCAAAGAATGGAGGTGTGCGGAGTCATAGAAGGGAGGTGTGTGAAGTCATAGAATGGAGGTGTGTGAAGGCAGAATGGAGGTGTGTGAAGTCATAGAATTGAGGTGTGTGAACTCAGAATGGAGGTGTGTGAAGTCAAAGAATGGAGGTGTGTGAAGTCATAGTATGGAGGTGTGTGAAGTCATAGAATGTATGTTTGTGAAGTAAGAATGAAGGTGTGTGAATTCACAGAATTGAGGTGTGTGACGTCACAGAATGGAGGTGTATGAAGTCATAGAATGGAGGTGTGTGAACTCAGAATGGAGGTATGTGATGTCACAGAATGAAGGTTTGCGAAGTCACAAATGGATTTGTGGGAAGTCATAAAATGGATGTTTCTGAAATAAGAATGAAGGTGGGTGAAGTCATAGAATGGAGGTGTGTGAAGACAAAATTGTAGTGTGTGAACTCATAGAATGGATGTGTATGAACTCATCGAATGGAGGTGTGTGAAGTCGTGGAATGGAGGTGTGTGAAGTCAAAAAATAGTGGTGTGTGAAGTCACAGAATGGAGGTGAGTGAAGTCATAGACTGGAGGTGTGTGAACTCATAGAATGGAGGTGTGTGAAGTGACAATGTAGGTGTGTCAAGTCATAGAATGGAGGTGTGTGAAGTCATAGAATGGAGGTGTGTGAAGTCAAAGAATGGAGGTGTGTGAACTCATAGAATGGAGGTGTGACGTCACAATGGAAGTGTGTGAAGTCATAGAATGGAGGTGTGTGAAGTCACAGAATGGAAGTGTGTGAAGTCATACAATGGAAGTGTGAAGTCAGAATGGAGGTGTGTGAAGTCACAGAATGGAGGTGTGTGAACTCAGAATGGAGGTGTGTGAAGTCATAGATGGAGGTGTGTGAAGTCATAGTATGGAGATGTGTGAAATCATAGAATGGAGTTTTGTGAAGTCACAGAATGGAGCTGTGTGAGTCAGAATTGAGATGTGTGAAGTCATAGAATGCAGATGTGTGAAGTCATAGAATGGAGGATTGTGAGGTCACCAAAGGGAGGTTTGTGAAGTCATAGAATGGAGGTATGTGAAGTCAAATTGGAAGGGTGTGAAGTCGGAGAATGTAGGTGTGTCAACTCAGAAAGGAGGTGTGTGAAGTCATAGAATGGAGGTGAGTGAAGTCATAGAATGGAGGTGTGTGAAATCATAGAATGGAGGTGTGTGAAGTCACAGAATTTAGGTGTGTGAAGTCAGAATGGAGGTGTGTGAGGTCGGAATGGAGGTGTTTGAAGTCATAGAATGGAGGTGTGTGAAGTCACAATGCAGGTGTGTGAACTCATAGAATGGAGGTGTGTGAAGTCACAATGTAGGTGTGTGAAGTCATAGAATGGAGGTGTGTGAAGTCATAGAATGGAGGTGTGTGAAGTCACAGAATGGAGGTGTGTGAAGTCACAGAATGGAGGTGTGTGAAGTCACAGAATGGAGGTGTGTGAAATCATAGAATGGAGGTGTGTGAAGTCACAGAATGGAGGTATGTGAAGTCAGAATGGAGGTGTGTGAAGTCATAGAATGGAGGTGTGTGAAGTCATAGAATGTTGGTGTATGAAGTCATAGAATGGAGGTGTATGAAGTCATAGAATGGAGGTGTGTGAAGTCAGAATGCAGGTGTGTGAAGTCACAGAATGGAGGTGTGTGAAGTCAGAATTGAGGTGTGTGAAGTCATAGATGGAGTTGTGTGAAGTCATAGTATGGAGGTGTGTGAAATCATAGAATGGAGTTTTGTGAAGTCACAGAATGTAGCTGTGTGAATTCAGAATGGAGGTGTGTGAAGACATAGAATGGAGGTGTGTGAAGTCAGAATGGAGATGTGTGAACTCATAGAATGGAGGTGTGTGACGTTACAATGTAAGTGTGTGAAGTCATAGAATGGAGGTGTGTGAAGTCACAGAATGGAGGTGTGTGAAGTCATAGAATGGAGTTTTGTGAAGTCATAGAATGGAGCTGTGTGAAGTCAGAATGGAGGTGTGTGAAGTCACAGAACGGAGGTGTGTCAACTCAGAATTCATCTATGTGAAGTCAAAGAATGGAGGTGTGCGGAGTCATAGAAGGAGGTGTGTGAAGTCATAGAATGGAGGTGTGTGAAGGCAGAATGGAGGTGTGTGAAGTCATAGAATTGAGGTGTGTGAACTAAGAATGGAGGTGTGTGAAGTCAAAGAATGGAGGTGTGTGAATTCATAGTATGGAGGTGTGTGAAGTCATAGAATGTATGTTTGTGAAGTAAGAATGAAGGTGTGTGAATTCACAGAATTGATGTGTGTGACGTCACAGAATGGAGGTGTGTGAAATCATAGAATGGAGGTGTGTGAAGTCAGAATGGAGGTGTGTGAAGTCACCGAATGGAGGTGTGTGAACTCAGAATGGAGGTATGTGATGTCACAGAATGAAGGTTTGCGAAGTCACAAATGGATTTGTGGGAAGTCATAAAATGGATGTTTCTGAAATAAGAATGAAGGTGGGTGAAGTCATAGAATGGAGGTGTGTGAAGACAAAATTGTGGTGTGTGAACTCATAGAATGGATGTGTATGAACTCATCGAATGGAGGTGTGTGAAGTCGTGGAATGGAGGTGTGTGAAGTCAAACAATAGTGGTGTGTGAAGTCACAGAATGGAGGTGAGTGAAGTCATAGAATGGAGGTGTGTGAACTCATAGAATGGAGGTGTGTGAAGTGACAATGTAGGTGTGTCAAGTCATAGAATGGAGGTGTGTGAAGTCATAGAATGGAGGTGTGTGAAGTCAAAGAATGGAGGTGTGTGAACTCATAGAATATAGGTGTGACGTCACAATGGAAGTGTGTGAAGTCATAGAATGGAGGTGTGTGAAGTCACAGAATGGAAGTGTGTGAAGTCATACAATGGAAGTGTGAAGTCAGAATGGAGGTGTGTGAAGTCACAGAATGGAGGTGTGTGAACTCAGAATGGAGGTGTGTGAAGTCATAGATGGAGGTGTGTGAAGTCATAGTATGGAGATGTGTGAAATCATAGAATGGAGTTTTGTGAAGTCACAGAATGGAGCTGTGTGAGTCAGAATTGAGATGTGTGAAGTCATAGAATGCAGATGTGTGAAGTCATAGAATGGAGGATTGTGAGGTCACCAAAGGGAGGTTTGTGAAGTCATAGAATGGAGGTATGTGAAGTCAAATTGGAAGGGTGTGAAGTCGGAGAATGTAGGTGTGTCAACTCAGAAAGGAGGTGTGTGAAGTCATAGAATGGAGGTGAGTGAAGTCATAGAATGGAGGTGTGTGAAATCATAGAATGGAGGTGTGTGAATTCACAGAATTTAGGTGTGTGAAGTCAGAATGGAGGTGTGTGAGGTCGGAATGGAGTGGTGTTTGAAGTCATAGAATGGAGGTGTGTGAAGTCACAATGCAGGTGTGTGAACTCATAGAATGGAGGTGTGTGAAGTCACAATGTAGGTGTGTGAAGTCATAGAATGGAGGTGTGTGAAGTCATAGAATGGAGGTGTGTGAAGTCACAGAATGGAGGTGTGTGAAGTCATAGAATGGAGGTGTGTGAAGTCACAGAATGGAGGTGTGTGAAATCATAGAATGGAGGTGTGTGAAGTCACAGAATGGAGGTATGTGAAGTCAGAATGGAGGTGTGTGAAGTCATAGAATGGAGGTGTGTGAGGTCAGAATAGAGGTGTGAAGTCATAGAATGGAGGTGTGTGAAGTCATAGAATGGAGGAGTGTGAAGTCAGAATGGAGATTTGTGAAGTCATAGAATGGAGGTGTGTGAAGTCATAGAATGTTGGTGTATGAAGTCATAGAATGGAGGTGTATGAAGTCATAGAATGGAGGTGTGTGAAGTCAGAATGCAGGTGTGTGAAGTCACAGAATGGAGGTGTGTGAAGTCAGAATTGAGGTGTGTGAAGTCATAGATGGAGTTGTGTGAAGTCATAGTATGGAGGTGTGTGCAATCATAGAATTGAGTTTTGTGAAGTCACAGAATGTAGCTGTGTGAATTCAGAATGGAGGTGTGTGAAGACATAGAATGGAGGTGTGTGAAGTCAGAATGGAGATGTGTGAACTCATAGAATGGAGGTGTGTGACGTTACAATGTAAGTGTGTGAAGTCATAGAATGGAGGTGTGTGAAGTCACAGAATGGAGGTGTGTGAAGTCATAGAATGAGTTTTGTGAAGTCATAGAATGGAGCTGTGTGAAGTCAGAATGGAGGTGTGTGAAGTCACAGAACGGAGGTGTGTCAACTCAGAATTCATCTACGTGAAGTCAAAGAATGGAGGTGTGCGGAGTCATAGAAGGGAGGTGTGTGAAGTCATAGAATGGAGGTGTGTGAAGGCAGAATGGAGGTGTGTGAAGTCATAGAATTGAGGTGTGTGAACTCAGAATGGAGGTGTGTGAAGTCAAAGAATGGAGGTGTGTGAAGTCATAGTATGGAGGTGTGTGAAGTCATAGAATGTATGTTTGTGAAGTAAGAATGAAGGTGTGTGAATTCACAGAATTGATGTGTGTGACGTCACAGAATGGAGGTGTGTGAAGTCATAGAATGGAGGTGTGTGAAGTCAGAATGGAGGTGTGTGAAGTCACCGAATGGAGGTGTGTGAACTCAGAATGGAGGTATGTGATGTCACAGAATGAAGGTTTGCGAAGTCACAAATGGATTTGTGGGAAGTCATAAAATGGATGTTTCTGAAATAAGAATGAAGGTGGGTGAAGTCATAGAATGGAGGTGTTTGAAGACAAAATTGTGGTGTGTGAACTCATAGAATGGATGTGTATGAACTCATCGAATGGAGGTGTGTGAAGTCGTGGAATGGAGGTGTGTGAAGTCAAACAATAGTGGTGTGTGAAGTCACAGAATGGAAGTGTGTGAACTCATAGAATGGAGGTGTGACGTCACAATGGAAGTGTGTGAAGTCA
The DNA here is from genome assembly GCF_031878675.1 of Megascapheus bottae. Taxonomy (NCBI): domain Eukaryota; kingdom Metazoa; phylum Chordata; class Mammalia; order Rodentia; family Geomyidae; genus Megascapheus; species Megascapheus bottae. The sequence goes on along the minus strand of NW_028327292.1, from coordinate 175,373 downwards.
TAGAATGGAGGTGTGTGAAGTCACAGAATGGAAGTGTGTGAAGTCATACAATGGAAGTGTGAAGTCAGAATGGAGGTGTGTGAAGTCACAGAATGGAGGTGTGTGAACTCAGAATGGAGGTGTGTGAAGTCATAGATGGAGGTGTGTGAAGTCATAGTATGGAGATGTGTGAAATCATAGAATGGAGTTTTGTGAAGTCACAGAATGGAGCTGTGTTAGTCAGAATTGAGATGTGTGAAGTCATAGAATGCAGATGTGTGAAGTCATAGAATGGAGGATTGTGAGGTCACCAAAGGGAGGTTTGTGAAGTCATAGAATGGAGGTATGTGAAGTCAAATTGGAAGGGTGTGAAGTCGGAGAATGTAGGTGTGTCAACTCAGAAAGGAGGTGTGTGAAGTCATAGAATGGAGGTGTGTGAAGGCAGAATGGAGGTGTGTGAAGTCATAGAATTTAGGTGTGTGAAGTCAGAATGGAGGTGTGTGAGGTCAGAATGGAGGTGTTTGAAGTCATAGAATGGAGGTGTGTGAAGTCACAATGCAGGTGTGTGAACTCATAGAATGGAGGTGTGTGAAGTCACAATGTAGGTGTGTGAAGTCATAGAATGGAGGTGTGTGAAGTCATAGAATGGAGGTGTGTGAAGTCACAGAATGGAGGTGTGTGAAGTCATAGAATGGAGGTGTGTGAAGTCACAGAATGGAGGTGTGTGAAATCATAGAATGGAGGTGTGTGAAGTCACAGAATGGAGGTGTGTGAAGTCAGAATGGAGGTGTGTTAAGTCATAGAATGGAGGTGTGTGAGGTCAGACTAGAGGTGTGAAGTCATGGAATGGAGGTGTGTGAAGCCATAGAATGGAGGAGTGTGAAGTCAGAATGGAGAATTGTGAAGTCATAGAATGGAGGTGTGTGAAGTCCTAGAATGTTGGTGTATGAAGTCATAGAATGGAGGTGTATGAAGTCATAGAATGGAGGTGTGTGAAGTCAGAATGCAGGTGTGTGAAGTCACAGAATGGAGGTGTGTGAAGTCCTAGAATGTTGGTGTATGAAGTCATAGAATGGAGGTGTATGAAGTCATAGAATGGAGGGTGTGTGAAGTCAGAATGCAGGTGTGTGAATTCGCAGAATGGAGGTGTGTAAAGTCACAGAGTGGAGATGTGTGAAGTCACAGAGTGGAGGTGTGTGAAGTCATAGAATGGAGGTTTGTGAAGTCACAGAATGGGGGTGTGTGAAGTCAGAATAGAGGTGTGTAAAGTCATAGAATTGAGCTGTGTGAAGTCAGAATGGAGCTGTGTTAAGTTATAGAATGGAGGTGTGTGAAGTCAAAATGGAGGTGTGTGAACTCATAGAATTGTGGTGTGTGAAGTCACAGAATGGAGGTGTGTAAAGTCACAGAATGGAGGTGTGTGAAGTCAAAATGGTGGTGTGTGAAGTCACAAATGGAGGTGTGTGAAGCCACAGAATGTAGGTGTGTGAAGTCAAAATGGAGGTGTGTGAAGTCAAAGAATGGAGGTGTGTGAACTCATAGAATGGAGGTGTGTGAAATCATGGAATGGAGGTTTGTGAAGTCAAACATTGGAAGTGTGGGAAGTTACAAAAAGGAGATGTGTGAAGTCATAGAATGGAGGTGTGTGAAGTCACAATGTAGGTGTGTGAAGTCATAGAATGGAGGTGTGTGAAGTCATAGAATGGAGGTGTGTAAAGTCACAGAATGGAGGTGTGTGAAGTCATAGAATGGAGGTGTGTGAAGTCAGAATGGAGCTGTGTGAAGACATAGAATGGAGGTGTTTGAAGTCAGAATGGAGGTGTGTGAACTCATAGAATGGAGGTGTGTGAAGTCACAGAATGGAGGTTTGTGAAGTCATATTGGAGTTGTGTGAAGTCATATCATGGAGGTGTCAACTCAGAAAGGAGGTGTGTGAAGTCATAGAATGGAGGTGTGTGAAGTCATAGAATGGAGTTGTGTGAAATCATAGAATGGAGGTGTGTGAATACACAGAATTTAGGTTTGTGAAGTCAGAATGGAGGTGTGTGAGGTCAGAATGGAGGTGAGTGAATTCATAGAATGGAGGTGTGTGAACTCATAGAATGGAGGTGTGTGATGTCACAATGTAGGTGTGTGAAGTCATAGAATGGAGGTGTGTGAAGTCCTAGAATGGAGGTGTGTGAAGTCACAGAATGGAGGTGTGTGAAGTCATAGAATGGAGGTGTGTGAAGTCACAGAATGGAGGTGTGTGAAATCATAGAATTGAGGTGTGTGAAGTCACAGAATGGAGGTGTGTGAACTCATAGAAAAGAGGTGTGTGAAGTCACAGTATTCAGGTTTGTGAAGTCAGAATGGAGGTGTGTAGTCATAGATTGGAGGTGGGTGAAGTCATAAAAAGGAGGTGTGGGAAATCATAGAATGGAGGAGTGTGAAATCATAGAGTGCAGGTGAGTGACGTCACAGATTCCATCTCTATGAAGTCATAGAATGGAGGTGTGTGATGTCCAAATGGAGGTGTGCAAAGTCATAGAATAGAGGTGTGTGAAGTCAGAATTGAGGTGTGTGAAGTCATAGATGGAGTTGGGTGAAGTCATAGTATGGAGGTGTGTGAAATCATAGAATGGAGTTTTGTGAAGTCACAGAATGTAGCTGTGTGAATTCAGAATGGAGGTGTGTGAAGACATAGAATGGAGGTGTGTGAAGTCAGAATGGAGATGTGTGAACTCATAGAATGGAGGTGTGTGACGTTACAATGTAAGTGTGTGAAGTCATAGAATGGAGGTGTGTGAAGTCACAGAATGGAGGTGTGTGAAGTCATAGAATGGAGTTTTGTGAAGTCATAGAATGGAGCTGTGTGAAGTCAGAATGGAGGTGTGTGAAGTCACAGAACGGAGGTGTGTCAACTCAGAATTCATCTATGTGAAGTCAAAGAATGGAGGTGTGCGGAGTCATAGAAGGGAGGTGTGTGAAGTCATAGAATGGAGGTGTGTGAAGACAGAATAGAGGTGTGTGAAGTCATAGAATTGAGGTGTGTGAACTCAGAATGGAGGTGTGTGAAGTCAAAGAATGGAGGTGTGTGAAGTCATAGTATGGAGGTGTGTGAAGTCATAGAATGTATGTTTGTGAGTAAGAATGAAGGTGTGTGAATTCACAGAATTGAGGTGTGTGACGTCACAGAATGGAGGTGTGTGAAGTCATAGAATGGAGGTGTGTGAAGTCACCGAATGGAGGTGTGTGAACTCAGAATGGAGGTGTGTGATGTCACAGAATGAAGGTTTGCGAAGTCACAAATGGATTTGTGGGAAGTCATAAAATGGATGTTTCTGAAATAAGAATGAAGGTGGGTGAAGTCATAGAATGGAGGTGTGTGAAGACAAAATTGTGGTGTGTGAACTCATAGAATGGATGTGTATGAACTCATCGAATGGAGGTGTGTGAAGTCGTGGAATGGAGGTGTGTGAAGTCAAACAATAGTGGTGTGTGAAGTCACAGAATGGAGGTGAGTGAAGTCATAGAATGGAGGTGTGTGAACTCATAGAATGGAGGTGTGTGAAGTGACAATGTAGGTGTGTCAAGTCATAGAATGGAGGTGTGTGAAGTCATAGAATGGAGGTGTGTGAAGTCAAAGAATGGAGGTGTGTGAACTCATAGAATGGAGGTGTGACGTCACAATGGAAGTGTGTGAAGTCATAGAATGGAGGTGTGTGAAGTCACAGAATGGAAGTGTGTGAAGTCATACAATGGAAGTGTGAAGTCAGAATGGAGGTGTGTGAAGTCACAGAATGGAGGTGTGTGAACTCAGAATGGAGGTGTGTGAAGTCATAGATGGAGGTGTGTGAAGTCATAGTATGGAGATGTGTGAAATCATAGAATGGAGTTTTGTGAAGTCACAGAATGGAGCTGTGTGAGTCAGAATTGAGATGTGTGAAGTCATAGAATGCAGATGTGTGAAGTCATAGAATGGAGGATTGTGAGGTCACCAAAGGGAGGTTTGTGAAGTCATAGAATGGAGGTATGTGAAGTCAAATTGGAAGGGTGTGAAGTCGGAGAATGTAGGTGTGTCAACTCAGAAAGGAGGTGTGTGAAGTCATAGAATGGAGGTGAGTGAAGTCATAGAATTGAGGTGTGTGAAATCATAGAATGGAGGTGTGTGAATTCACAGAATTTAGGTGTGTGAAGTCAGAATGGAGGTGTGTGAGGTCGGAATGGAGGTGTTTGAAGTCATAGAATGGAGGTGTGTGAAGTCACAATGCAGGTGTGTGAACTCATAGAATGGAGGTGTGTAAAGTCACAAAGTAGGTGTGTGAAGTCATAGAATGGAGGTGTGTGAAGTCATAGAATGGAGGTGTGTGAAGTCACAGAATGGAGGTGTGTGAAGTCATAGAATGGAGGTGTGTGAAGTCACAGAATGGAGGTGTGTGAAATCATAGAATGGAGGTGTGTGAAGTCACAGAACGTAGGTATGTGAAGTCAGAATGGAGGTGTGTGAAGTCATAGAATGGAGGTGTGTGAGGTCAGAATAGAGGTGTGAAGTCATAGAATGGAGGTGTGTGAAGTCATAGAATGGAGGAGTGTGAAGTCAGAATGGAGATTTGTGAAGTCATAGAATGGAGGTGTGTGAAGTCATAGAATGTTGGTGTATGAAGTCATAGAATGGAGGTGTATGAAGTCATAGAATGGAGGTGTGTGAAGTCAGAATGCAGGTGTGTGAAGTCACAGAATGGAGGTGTGTGAAGTCAGAATTGAGGTGTGTGAAGTCATAGATGGAGTTGGGTGAAGTCATAGTATGGAGGTGTGTGAAATCATAGAATGGAGTTTTGTGAAGTCACAGAATGTAGCTGTGTGAATTCAGAATGGAGGTGTGTGAAGACATAGAATGGAGGTGTGTGAAGTCAGAATGGAGATGTGTGAACTCATAGAATGGAGGTGTGTGACGTTACAATGTAAGTGTGTGAAGTCATAGAATGGAGGTGTGTGAAGTCACAGAATGGAGGTGTGTGAAGTCATAGAATGGAGTTTTGTGAAGTCATAGAATGGAGCTGTGTGAAGTCAGAATGGAGGTGTGTGAAGTCACAGAACGGAGGTTTGTCAACTCACAATTCATCTATGTGAAGTCAAAGAATGGAGGTGTGCGGAGTCATAGAAGGGAGGTGTGTGAAGTCATAGAATGGAGGTGTGTGAAGGCAGAATGGAGGTGTGTGAAGTCATAGAATTGAGGTCTATGAACTCAGAATGGAGGTGTGTGAAGTCAAAGAATGGAGGTGTGTGAAGTCATAGTATGGAGGTGTGTGAAGTCATAGAATGTATGTTTGTGAAGTAAGAATGAAGGTGTGTGAAGTCACAGAATTGAGGTGTGTGACGTCACAGAATGGAGGTGTGTGAAGTCATAGAATGGAGGTGTGGGAAGTCAGAATGGAGGTGTGTGAAGTCACCGAATGGAGGTGTGTGAACTCAGAATGGAGGTATGTGATGTCACAGAATGAAGGTTTGCGAAGTCACAAATGGATTTGTGGGAAGTCATAAAATGGATGTTTCTGAAATAAGAATGAAGGTGGGTGAAGTCATAGAATGGAGGTGTGTGAAGACAAAATTGTGGTGTGTGAACTCATAGAATGGATGTGTATGAACTCATCGAATGGAGGTGTGTGAAGTCGTGGAATGGAGGTGTGTGAAGTCAAACAATAGTGGTGTGTGAAGTCACAGAATGGAGGTGAGTGAAGTCATAGAATGGAGGTGTGTGAACTCATAGAATGGAGGTGTGTGAAGTGATAATGTAGGTGTGTCAAGTCATAGAATGGAGGTGTGTGAAGTCATAGAATGGAGGTGTGTGAAGTCAAAGAATGGAGGTGTGTGAACTCATAGAATGGAGGTGTGACGTCACAATGGAAGTGTGTGAAGTCATAGAATGGAGGTGTGTGAAGTCACAGAATGGAAGTGTGTGAAGTCATACAATGGAAGTGTGAAGTCAGAATGGAGGTGTGTGAAGTCACAGAAATGGAGGGGTGTGAACTCAGAATGGAGGTGTGTGAAGTCATAGATGGAGGTGTGTGAAGTCATAGTATGGAGATGTGTGAAATCATAGAATGGAGTTTTGTGAAGTCACAGAATGGAGCTGTGTGAGTCAGAATTGAGATGTGTGAAGTCATAGAATGCAGATGTGTGAAGTCATAGAATGGAGGATTGTGAGGTCACCAAAGGGAGGTTTGTGAACTCATATAATGGAGGTATGTGAAGTCAAATTGGAAGGGTGTGAAGTCAGAGAATGTAGGTGTGTCAACTCAGAAAGGAGGTGTGTGAAGTCATAGAATGGAGGTGAGTGAAGTCATAGAATGGAGGTGTGTGAAATCATAGAATGGAGGTGTGTGAAGTCACAGAATTTAGGTGTGTGAAGTCAGAATGGAGGTGTGTGAGGTCGGAATGGAGGTGTTTGAAGTCATAGAATGAAGGTGTGTGAAGTCACAATGCAGGTGTGTGAACTCATAGAATGGAGGTGTGTGAAGTCACAATGTAGGTGTGTGAAGTCATAGAATGGAGGTGTGTGAAGTCATAGAATGGAGGTGTGTGAAGTCACAGAATGGAGGTGTGTGAAGTCATAGAATGGAGGTGTGTGAAGTCACAGAATGGAGGTGTGTGAAATCATAGAATGGAGGTGTGTGAAGTCACAGAATGGAGGTATGTGAAGTCAGAATGGAGGTGTGTGAAGTCATAGAATGGAGGTGTGTGAGGTCAGAATAGAGGTGTGAAGTCATAGAATGGAGGTGTGTGAAGTCATAGAATGGAGGAGTGTGAAGTCAGAATGGAGATTTGTGAAGTCATAGAACGGAGGTGTGTGAAGTCATAGAATGTTGGTGTATGAAGTCATAGAATGGAGGTGTATGAAGTCATAGAATGGAGGTGTGTGAAGTCAGAAGGCAGGTGTGTGAAGTCACAGAATGGAGGTGTGTGAAGTCAGAATTGAGGTGTGTGAAGTCATAGATGGAGTTGTGTGAAGTCATAGTATGGAGGTGTGTGAAATCATAGAATTGAGTTTTGTGAAGTCACAGAGTGTAGCTGTGTGAATTCAGAATGGAGGTGTGTGAGGTCAGAATGGAGGTGTTTGAAGTCATAGAATGGAGGTGTGTGAAGTCACAATGCAGGTGTGTGAACTCATAGAATGGAGGTGTGTGAAGTCACAATGTAGGTGTGTGAAGTCATAGAATGGAGGTGTGTGAAGTCATAGAATGGAGGTGTGTGAAGTCACAGAATGGAGGTGTGTGAAGTCATAGAATGGAGGTGTGTGAAGTCACAGAATGGAGGTGTGTGAAATCATAGAATGGAGGTGTGTGAAGTCACAGAATGGAGGTGTGTGAAGTCAGAATGGAGGTGTGTTAAGTCATAGAATGGAGGTGTGTTAGGTCAGACTAGAGGTGTGAAGTCATAGAATGGAGGTGTGTGAAGTCATAGAATGGAGGAGTGTGAAGTCAGAATGGAGATTTGTGAAGTCATAGAATGGAGGTGTGTGAAGTCCTAGAATGTTGGTGTTTGAAGTCATAGAATGGAGGTGTATGAAGTCATAGAATGGAGGTGTGTGAAGTCAGAATGCAGGTGTGTGAATTCGCAGAATGGAGGTGTGTAAAGTCACAGAGTGGAGATGTGTGAAGTCACAGAGTGGAGGTGTGCGAAGTCATAGAATGGAGGTTTGTGAAGTCACAGAATGGGGGTGTGTGAAGTCAGAATAGAGGTGTGTAAAGTCATAGAATTGAGCTGTGTGAAGTCAGAATGGAGCTGTGTTAAGTTATAGAATGGAGGTGTGTGAAGTCAAAATGGAGGTGTGTGAACTCATAGAATGGTGGTGTGTGAAGTCACAGAATGGAGGTGTGTGAAGTCATAGAATGGAGGTGTGTGAAGTCAGAATGTAGGTGTTCGAAGTCATAGAATAGAGGTGTGTGAAGTCAGAATGGCGGTGTGTGAACTCATAGAATGGAGGTGTGTGAACTCATAGAATGGAAGTGTGTGACGTCACAATGGAAGTTTGTGAAGTCATAGAATGGAGGTGTGTGAAGTCACAGAATAAAGGTGTGTGAAGTCATACAATGGAGGTGTGTGAAGTCAGAATGGAGGTGTGTCATGTCACAGAATGGAGGTGTGTGAAGTCATACAATGGAGGTGTGTGAAGTCAGAATGGAGGTGTGTGAAGTCACAGAATGGAGGTGTGTGAACTCAGAATGGAGGTGTGTGATGTCATAGATGGAGGTGTATTTATGTCATAGTATGGAGATATGTGAAATCATAGAATGGAGTTTTGTGAAGTCACAGAATGGAGTTGTGTGAGTCAGAATTGAGGTGTGTGAAGTCATAGAATGTAGATGTGTGAAGTCATAGAATGGAGTATTGTGAAATCACCGAAGGGAGGTTTGTGAAGTGATAGAATGGAGGTATGAGAAATCAAATTAGAGGGGTGTGAAGTCGGAGAATGGAGATGTGTGAAGTCATAGAATGGAGGTGTGTGAATTCAGATTGGAGGTGTGTGAATCATAGAATGGTGGTGTGTCAACTCAGAAAGGAGGTGTGTGAAGTCATAGAATGGAGGTGAGTGAAGTCATAGAATGGAGGTGTGTGAAATCATAGAATGGAGGTGTGTGAAGTCACAGAATTTAGGTGTGTGAAGTCAGAATGGAGGTGTGTGAGGTCAGAATGGAGGTGTTTGAAGTCATAGAATGGAGGTGTGTGAAGTCACAATGCAGGTGTGTGAACTCATAGAAAGGAGGTGTGTGAAGTCACAATGTAGGTGTGTGAAGTCATAGAATGGAGGTGTGTGAAGTCATAGAATGGACGTGTGTGAAGTCACAGAATGGAGGTGTGTGAAATCATAGAATGGAGGTGTGTGAAGTCACAGAATGGAGGTGTGTGAAGACAGAATGGAGGTGTGTGAAGTCATAGAATGGAGGTGTGTGAGGTCAGAATAGAGGTGTGAAGTCATAGAATGGAGGTGGGAGAAGTCATAGAAATTAGGCGTGGGAAGTCATAGAATGGAGAAGTGTGAATTCATAGAGTGGAGGTGAGTGAAGTCACAGATTCGAGGTCTGTGAAGTCATAGAATGGAGGTGTGTGAAGTCACAATGCAGGTGTGTGAACTCATAGAATGGAGGTGTGTGAAGTCACAATGTAGGTGTGTGAAGTCATAGAATGGAGGTGTGTGAAGTCATAGAATGGACGTGTGTGAAGTCACACAATGGAGGTTTGTGAAGTCATAGAGTGGAGGAGTGTGAAGTCACAGAATGGATGTGTGTGAAATCATAGAATTGAGGTGTGTGAAGTCACAGAATGGAGGTGTGTGAAGTCAGAATGGAGGTGTGAAGTCATAGAATGGAGGTGGGTGAAGTCATAGAAATTAGGTGTGGGAAGTCATAAAATGGAGAAGTGTGAAGTCATAGAGTGCAGGTGAGTGAAGTCACAGATTCGAGGTCTGTGAAGTCATAGAATGGAGGTGTGTGAAGTCAGAATGTAGGTGTACGAAGTCGTAGAATAGAGGTGTGTGAAGTCAGAATGGAGGTGTGTGAAGTCATAGAATGGAGGTGTGTGAACTCATAGAATGGAGGTGTGTGACGTCACAATGGAAGTTTGTGAAGTCATAGAATGGAGGTGTGTGAAGTCACAGAATGGAGGTGTGTGAAGTCATACAATGGAGGTGTGTGAAGTCAGAATGGAGGTGTGTCAAGTCACAGAATGGAGGTGTGTGAAGTCATACAATGGAAGTGTGAAGTCAGAATGGAGGTGTGTGAAGTCACAGAATGGAGGTGTGTGAACTCAGAATGGAGGTATGTGAAGTCATAGATGGAGGTGTGTGAAGTCATAGTATGGAGATGTGTGAAATCATAGAATGGAGTTTTGTGAAGTCACAGAATGGAGCTGTGTGAGTCAGAATTGAGGTGTGTGAAGTCATAGAATGCAGATGTGTGAAGTCATAGAATGGAGGATTGTGAGGTCACCAAAGGGAGGTTTGTGAAGTCATAGAATGCAGGTATGTGAAGTCAAATTGGAAGGGTGTGAAGTCGGAGAATGTAGGTGTGTCAACTCAGAAAGGAGGTGTGTGAAGTCATAGAATGGAGGTGAGTGAAGTCATAGAATGGAGGTGGGTGAAATCATAGAATGGAGGTGTGTGAAGTCACAGAATTTAGGTGTGTGAAGTCAGAATGGAGGTGTGTGAGGTCAGAATTTAGGTGTTTGAAGTCATAGAATGGAGGTGTGTGAAGTCACAATGCAGGTGTGTGAACTCATAGAATGGAGGTGTGTGAAGTCACAATGTAGGTGTGTGAAGTCATAGAATGGAGGTGTGTGAAGTCATAGAATGGAGGTGTGTGAAGTCACAGAATGGAGGTGTGTGAAGTTATAGAATGGAGGTGTGTGAAGTCATAGAATGGAGGTGTGTGAAATCATAGAATGGATGTGTGTGAAGTCACAGAATGGAGGTGTGTGAAGTCAGAATGGAGGTGTGTGAAGTCATAGAATGGAGGTGTGTGAGGTCAGAATAGAGGTGTGAAGTCATAGAATGGAGGTGTGTGAAGTCATAGAATGGAGGAGTGTGAAGTCAGAGTGGAGATTTGGGAAGTCATAGAATGGAGGTGTGTGAAGTCCTAGAATGTTGGTGTATGAAGTCATAGAATGGAGGTGTATGAAGTCATAGAATGGAGGTGTGTGAAGTCAGAATGCAGGTGTGTGAAGTAACAGAATGGAGGTGTGTGAAGTCCTAGATTGTTGGTGTATGAAGTCATAGAATGGAGGTGTATGAAGTCATAGAATGGAGGTGTGTGAAGTCAGAATGCAGGTGTATGAATTCGCAGAATGGAGGTGTGTAAAGTCACAGAGTGGAGATGTGTGAAGTCACAGAGTGGAGGTGTGTGAAGTCATAGAATGGAGGTTTGTGAATTCACAGAATGGGGGTGTGTGAAGTCAGAATGGAGTTGTGTTAAGTTATAGAATGGAGGTGTGTCAAGTCAAAATGGAGGTGTGTGAACTCATAGAATGGTGGTGTGTGAAGTCACAGGATGGAGGTGTGTGAAGTCATAGAATAGAGGTGTGTGAAGTCAGAATGTAGGTGTTCGAAGTCATAGAATAGAGGTGTGTGAAGTCAGAATGGAGGTGTGTGAACTCATAGAATGGAGGTGTGTGAACTCATAGAATGGAGGTGTGTGACGTCACAATGGAAGTTTGTGAAGTCCTAGAATGGAGGTGTGTGAAGTTACAGAATAGAGGTGTGTGAAGTCATACAATGGAGGTGTGTGAAGTCAGAATGGAGGTGTGTCAAGTCACAGAATGGAGGTGTGTGAAGTCATACAATGGAGGTGTGTGAAGTCAGAATGGAGGTGTGTGAAGTCACAGAATGGAGGTGTGTGAACTCATAATGGAGGTGTGTGAAGTCATAGATGGAGGTGTGTGAAGTCATAGTATGGAGATATGTGAAATCATAGAATGGAGTTTTGTGAAGTCACAGAATGGAGTTGTGTGAGTGAGAATTGAGGTGTGTGAAGTCATAGAATGTAGATGTGTGAAGTCATAGAATGGAGTATTGTGAAGTCACCGTAGGGAGGTTTGTGAAGTCATAGAATGGAGGTATGAGAAATCAAATTAGAGGGGTGTGAAGTCGGAGAATGGAGGTGTGTGAAGTCATAGAATGGAGGTGGGTGAAGTCATAGAATGGAGGTGTGTGAATTCAGACTGGAGGTGTGTGAAGTCATAGAATGGTGGTGTGTCAACTCAGAAAGGAGGTGTGTGAAGTCATAGAATGGAGGTGAGTGAAGTCATAGAATGGAGGTGTGTGAAATCATAGAATGGAGGTGTGTGAAGTCACAGAATTTAGGTTGTGTGAAGTCAGAATGGAGATGTGTGAGGTCAGAATGGAGGTGTTTGAAGTCATAGAATGGAGGTGTGTGAAGTCACAATGCAGGTGTGTGAAGTCATAGAATGGCGGTGTGTGAAGTCATAGAATGGACGTGTGTGAAGTCGCAGAATGGAGGTGTGTGAAATCATAGAATGGAGGTGTGTGAAGTCACAGAATGGAGGTGTGTGAAGACAGAATGGAGGTGTGTGAAGTCATAGAATGGAGGTGTGTGAGGTCAGAATAGAGGTGTGAAGTCATAGAATGGAGGTGGGAGAAGTCATAGAAATTAGGTGTGGGAAGTCATAGAATGGAGAAGTGTGAATTCATAGAGTGGAGGTGAGTGAAGTCACAGATTCGAGGTCTGTGAAGTCATAGAATGGAGGTGTGTGAAGTCACAATGCAGGTGTGTGAACTCATAGAATGGAGGTGTGTGAAGTCACAATGTAGGTGTGTGAAGTCATAGAATGGAGGTGTGTGAAGTCATAGAATGGAAGTGTGTGAAGTCACAGAATGGAGGTGTGTGAAGTCATAGAGTGGAGGAGTGTGAAGTCACAGAATGGAGGTGTGTGAAATCATAGAATGGAGGTGTGTGAAGTCAGAGAATGGAGGTGTGTGAAGTCAGAATGGAGGTGTGAAGTCATAGAATGGAAGTGGGTGAAGTCATAGAAATTAGGTGTGGGAAGTCATAAAATGGAGAAGTGTGAAGTCATAGAGTGGAGGTGAGTGAAGTCACAGATTCGAGGTCTGTGAAGTCATAGAATGGAGGTGTGTGAAGTCAGAATATAGGTGTACGAAGTCGTAGAATAGAGGTGTGTGAAGTCAGAATGGAGGTGTGTGAAGTCATAGAATGGAGGTGTGTGAACTCATAGAATGGAGGTGTGTGACGTCACAATGGAAGTTTGTGAAGTCATAGAATGGAGGTGTGTGAAGTCACAGAATGGAGGTGTGTGAAGTCATACAATGGAGGTGTGTGAAGTCAGAATGGAGGTGTGTCAAGTCACAGAATGGAGGTGTGTGAACTCAGAATGGAGGTGTGTGAAGTCATAGATGGAGGTGTGTGAAGTCATAGTATGGAGATATGTGAAATCATAGAATGGAGTTTTGTGAAGTCACAGAATGGAGTTGTGTGAGTCAGAATTGAGGTGTGTGAAGTCATAGAATGTAGATGTGTGAAGTCATAGAATAGAGTATTGTGAAGTCACCGAAGGGATGTTTGTGAAGTCATAGAATGGAGGTATGAGAAATCAAATTAGAGGGGTGTGAATCGGAGAATGGAGGTGTGTGAAGTCATAGAATGGAGGTGGGTGAAGTCATAGAAATGGAGGTGTGTGAATTCAGATTGGAGGTTTGTGAAGTCATAGAATGGAGGTGTGTCAACTCAGAAAGGAGGTGTGTGAAATCATAGAATGGAGGTGTGTGAAATCATAGAATGGAGGTGTGTGAAGTCACAGAATTTACATGTGTGAAGTCAGAATGGAGGTGTGTGAGGTCAGAATGGAGGTGTTTGAAGTCATAGAATGGAGGTGTGTGAAGTCACAATGCAGGTGTGTGAACTCATAGAATGGAGGTGTGTGAAGTCACAATGTAGGTGTGTGAAGTCATAGAATGGAGGTGTGTGAAGTCATAGAATTGAGGTGTGTGAAGTCACAGAATGGAGGTGTGTGAAGTCATAGAATGGAGGTGTGTGAAGTCACAGAATGAAGGTTTGCGAAGTCACAAATGGAGTTGTGGGAAGTCATAAAATGGATGTTTCTGAAATAAGAATGAAGGTGGGTGAAGTCATAGAATGGATGTGTATGAACTCATGGAATGGAGGTGTGTGAAGTCGTGGAATGGAGGTGTGTGAAGTCAAACAATAGTGGTTTGTGAAGTCACAGAATGGAGGTGAGTGAAGTCATAGAATGGAGGTGTGTGAACTCATAGAATGGAGGTGTGTGAAGTGACAATGTAGGTGTGTGAAGTCATAGAATGGAGGTGTGTTAAGTCATAGAATGGAGATGTGTGAACTCATAGAATGGAGGTGTGACGTCACAATGGAAGTGTATGAAGTCATAGAATGGAGGTGTGTGAAGTCACAGAATGGAAGTGTGTGAAGTCATACAATGGAAGTGTGAAGTCAGAATGGAGGTGTGTGAAGTCACAGAATGGAGGTGTGTGAACTCATACAATGGAGGTGTGTGACGTCACAATGGAAGTTTGTGAAGTCATAGAATGGAGGTGTGTGAAGTCACAGAATAGAGGTGTGTGAAGTCATACAATGGAGGTGTGTGAAGTCAGAATGGAGGTGTGTCATGTCACAGAATGGAGGTGTGTGAAGTCATACAATGGAGGTGTGTGAAGTCAGAATGGAGGTGTGTGAAGTCACAGAATGGAGGTGTGTGAACTCAGAATGGAGGTGTGTGAAGTCATAGATGGAGGTGTGTGAAGTCATAGTATGGAGATATGTGAAATCATAGAATGGAGTTTTGTGAAGTCACAGAATGGAGTTGTGTGAGTCAGAATTGAGGTGTGTGAAGTCATAGAATGTAGATGTGTGAAGTCATAGAATGGAGTATTGTGAAATCACCGAAGGGAGGTTTGTGAAGTGATAGAATGGAGGTATGAGAAATCAAGTTAGAGGGGTGTGAAGTCGGAGAATGGAGATGTGTGAAGTCATAGAATGGAGGTGGGTGAAGTCATAGAATGGAGGTGTGTGAATTCAGATTGGAGGTGTGTGAAGTCATAGAATGGTGGTGTGTCAACTCAGAAAGGAGGTGTGTGAAGTCATAGAATGGAGGTGAGTGAAGTCATAGAATGGAGGTGTGTGAAATCATAGAATGGAGGTGCGTGAAGTCACAGAATTTAGGTGTGTGAAGTCAGAATGGAGGTGTGTGAGGTCAGAATGGAGGTGTTTGAAGTCATAGAATGGAGGTGTGTGAAGTCACAATGCAGGTGTGTGAACTCATAGAAAGGAGGTGTGTGAAGTCACAATGTAGGTGTGTGAAGTCATAGAATGGAGGTGTGTGAAGTCATAGAATGGACGTGTGTGAAGTCAAAGAATGGAGGTGTGTGAAATCATAGAATGGAGGTGTGTGAAGTCACAGAATGGAGGTGTGTGAAGACAGAATGGAGGTGTGTGAAGTCATAGAATGGAGGTGTGTGAGGTCAGAATAGAGGTGTGAAGTCATAGAATGGAGGTGGGAGAAGTCATAGAAATTAGGCGTGGGAAGTCATAGAATGGAGAAGTGTGAATTCATAGAGTGGAGGTGAGTGAAGTCATAGATTCGAGGTCTGTGAAGTCATAGAATGGAGGTGTGTGAAGTCACAATGCAGGTGTGTGAACTCATAGAATGGAGGTGTGTGAAGTCACAATGTAGGTGTGTGAAGTCATAGAATGGACGTGTGTGAAGTCACAGAATGGAGGTGTGTGAAGTCATAGAGTGGAGGAGTGTGAAGTCACAGAATGGATGTGTGTGAAATCATAGAATGGAGGTGTGTGAAGTCACAGAATGGAGGTGTGTGAAGTCAGAGTGGAGATTTGTGAAGTCATAGAATGGAGGTGTGTGAAGTCCTAGAATGTTGGTGTATGAAGTCATAGAATGGAGGTGTATGAAGTCATAGAATGGAGGTGTGTGAAGTCAGAATGCAGGTGTGTGAAGTCACAGAATGGAGGTGTGTGAAGTCCTAGATTGTTGGTGTATGAAGTCATAGAATGGAGGTGTATGAAGTCATAGAATGGAGGTGGGTGAAGTCATAGAAATTACGTGTGGGAAGTCATAAAATGGAGAAGTGTGAAGTCATAGAGTGGAGGTGAGTGAAGTCACAGATTCGAGGTCTGTGAAGTCATAGAATGGAGGTGTGTGAAGTCAGAATGTAGGTGTACGAAGTCGTAGAATAGAGGTGTGTGAAGTCAGAATGGAGGTGTGTGAAGTCACAGAATGGAGGTGTGTGAACTCAGAATGGAGGTGTGTGAAGTCATAGATGGAGGTGTGTGAAGTCATAGTATGGAGATGTGTGAAATCATAGAATGGAGTTTTGTGAAGTCACAGAATGGAGCTGCGTGAGTCAGAATTGAGGTGTGTGAAGTCATAGAATGCAGATGTGTGAAGTCATAGAATGGAGGATTGTGAGGTCACCAAAGGGAGGTTTGTGAAGTCATAGAATGGAGGTATGTGAAGTCAAATTGGAAGGGTGTGAAGTCGGAGAATGTAGGTGTGTCAACTCAGAAAGGAGGTGTGTGCAGTCATAGAATGGAGGTGAGTGAAGTCATAGAATGGAGGTGGGTGAAATCATAGAATGGAGGTGTGTGAAGTCACAGAATTTAGGTGTGTGAAGTCAGAATGGAGGTGTGTGAGGTCAGAATTTAGGTGTTTGAAGTCATAGAATGGAGGTGTGTGAAGTCACAATGCAGGTGTGTGAACTCATAGAATGGAGGTGTGTGAAGTCACAATGTAGGTGTGTGAAGTCATAGATTGGAGGTGTGTGAAGTCATAGAATGGAGGTGTGTGAAGTCACAGAATGGAGGTGTGTGAAGTCACAGAATGGAGGTGTGTGAAGTCACAGAATGGAGGTGTGTGAAATCATAGAATGGATGTGTGTGAAGTCACAGAATGGAGGTGTGTGAAGTCATAGAATGGAGGTGTGTGAAGTCATAGAATGGAGGTGTGTGAGTTCAGAATAGAGGTGTGAAGTCATAGAATGGAGGTGTGGGAAGTCATAGAATGGAGAAGTGTGAATTCATAGAGTGGAGGTGAGTGAAGTCACAGATTCGAGGTCTGTGAAGTCATAGAATGGAGGTGTGTGAAGTCACAATGCAGGTGTGTGAACTCATAGAATGGAGGTGTGTGAAGTCACAATGTAGGTGTGTGAAGTCATAGAATGGAGGTGTGTGAAGTCATAGAATGGAAGTGTGTGAAGTCACAGAATGGAGGTGTGTGAAGTCATAGAGTGGAGGAGTGTGAAGTCACAGAATGGAGGTGTGTGAAATCATAGAATGGAGGTGTGTGAAGTCAGAGAATGGAGGTGTGTGAAGTCAGAATGGAGGTGTGAAGTCATAGAATGGAAGTGGGTGAAGTCATAGAAATTAGGTGTGGGAAGTCATAAAATGGAGAAGTGTGAAGTCATAGAGTGGAGGTGAGTGAAGTCACAGATTCGAGGTCTGTGAAGTCATAGAATGGAGGTGTGTGAAGTCAGAATATAGGTGTACGAAGTCGTAGAATAGAGGTGTGTGAAGTCAGAATGGAGGTGTGTGAAGTCATAGAATGGAGGTGTGTGAACTCATAGAATGGAGGTGTGTGACGTCACAATGGAAGTTTGTGAAGTCATAGAATGGAGGTGTGTGAAGTCACAGAATGGAGGTGTGTGAAGTCATACAATGGAGGTGTGTGAAGTCAGAATGGAGGTGTGTCAAGTCACAGAATGGAGGTGTGTGAACTCAGAATGGAGGTGTGTGAAGTCATAGATGGAGGTGTGTGAAGTCATAGTATGGAGATATGTGAAATCATAGAATGGAGTTTTGTGAAGTCACAGAATGGAGTTGTGTGAGTCAGAATTGAGGTGTGTGAAGTCATAGAATGTAGATGTGTGAAGTCATAGAATAGAGTATTGTGAAGTCACCGAAGGGATGTTTGTGAAGTCATAGAATGGAGGTATGAGAAATCAAATTAGAGGGGTGTGAATCGGAGAATGGAGGTGTGTGAAGTCATAGAATGGAGGTGGGTGAAGTCATAGAAATGGAGGTGTGTGAATTCAGATTGGAGGTTTGTGAAGTCATAGAATGGAGGTGTGTCAACTCAGAAAGGAGGTGTGTGAAATCATAGAATGGAGGTGTGTGAAATCATAGAATGGAGGTGTGTGAAGTCACAGAATTTACATGTGTGAAGTCAGAATGGAGGTGTGTGAGGTCAGAATGGAGGTGTTTGAAGTCATAGAATGGAGGTGTGTGAAGTCACAATGCAGGTGTGTGAACTCATAGAATGGAGGTGTGTGAAGTCACAATGTAGGTGTGTGAAGTCATAGAATGGAGGTGTGTGAAGTCATAGAATTGAGGTGTGTGAAGTCACAGAATGGAGGTGTGTGAAGTCATAGAATGGAGGTGTGTGAAGTCACAGAATGAAGGTTTGCGAAGTCACAAATGGAGTTGTGGGAAGTCATAAAATGGATGTTTCTGAAATAAGAATGAAGGTGGGTGAAGTCATAGAATGGATGTGTATGAACTCATGGAATGGAGGTGTGTGAAGTCGTGGAATGGAGGTGTGTGAAGTCAAACAATAGTGGTTTGTGAAGTCACAGAATGGAGGTGAGTGAAGTCATAGAATGGAGGTGTGTGAACTCATAGAATGGAGGTGTGTGAAGTGACAATGTAGGTGTGTGAAGTCATAGAATGGAGGTGTGTTAAGTCATAGAATGGAGATGTGTGAACTCATAGAATGGAGGTGTGACGTCACAATGGAAGTGTATGAAGTCATAGAATGGAGGTGTGTGAAGTCACAGAATGGAAGTGTGTGAAGTCATACAATGGAAGTGTGAAGTCAGAATGGAGGTGTGTGAAGTCACAGAATGGAGGTGTGTGAACTCATAGAATGGAGGTGTGTGACGTCACAATGGAAGTTTGTGAAGTCATAGAATGGAGGTGTGTGAAGTCACAGAATAGAGGTGTGTGAAGTCATACAATGGAGGTGTGTGAAGTCAGAATGGAGGTGTGTCATGTCACAGAATGGAGGTGTGTGAAGTCATACAATGGAGGTGTGTGAAGTCAGAATGGAGGTGTGTGAAGTCACAGAATGGAGGTGTGTGAACTCAGAATGGAGGTGTGTGAAGTCATAGATGGAGGTGTGTGAAGTCATAGTATGGAGATATGT
This sequence comes from Megascapheus bottae, assembly GCF_031878675.1. NCBI lineage: Eukaryota > Metazoa > Chordata > Mammalia > Rodentia > Geomyidae > Megascapheus > Megascapheus bottae. The sequence goes on along the minus strand of NW_028327292.1, from coordinate 156,698 downwards.
GAAATCATAGAATGGAGTTTTGTGAAGTCACAGAATGGAGTTGTGTGAGTCAGAATTGAGGTGTGTGAAGTCATAGAATGTAGATGTGTGAAGTCATAGAATGGAGTATTGTGAAATCACCGAAGGGAGGTTTGTGAAGTGATAGAATGGAGGTATGAGAAATCAAGTTAGAGGGGTGTGAAGTCGGAGAATGGAGATGTGTGAAGTCATAGAATGGAGGTGGGTGAAGTCATAGAATGGAGGTGTGTGAATTCAGATTGGAGGTGTGTGAAGTCATAGAATGGTGGTGTGTCAACTCAGAAAGGAGGTGTGTGAAGTCATAGAATGGAGGTGAGTGAAGTCATAGAATGGAGGTGTGTGAAATCATAGAATGGAGGTGCGTGAAGTCACAGAATTTAGGTGTGTGAAGTCAGAATGGAGGTGTGTGAGGTCAGAATGGAGGTGTTTGAAGTCATAGAATGGAGGTGTGTGAAGTCACAATGCAGGTGTGTGAACTCATAGAAAGGAGGTGTGTGAAGTCACAATGTAGGTGTGTGAAGTCATAGAATGGAGGTGTGTGAAGTCATAGAATGGACGTGTGTGAAGTCAAAGAATGGAGGTGTGTGAAATCATAGAATGGAGGTGTGTGAAGTCACAGAATGGAGGTGTGTGAAGACAGAATGGAGGTGTGTGAAGTCATAGAATGGAGGTGTGTGAGGTCAGAATAGAGGTGTGAAGTCATAGAATGGAGGTGGGAGAAGTCATAGAAATTAGGCGTGGGAAGTCATAGAATGGAGAAGTGTGAATTCATAGAGTGGAGGTGAGTGAAGTCATAGATTCGAGGTCTGTGAAGTCATAGAATGGAGGTGTGTGAAGTCACAATGCAGGTGTGTGAACTCATAGAATGGAGGTGTGTGAAGTCACAATGTAGGTGTGTGAAGTCATAGAATGGACGTGTGTGAAGTCACAGAATGGAGGTGTGTGAAGTCATAGAGTGGAGGAGTGTGAAGTCACAGAATGGATGTGTGTGAAATCATAGAATGGAGGTGTGTGAAGTCACAGAATGGAGGTGTGTGAAGTCAGAGTGGAGATTTGTGAAGTCATAGAATGGAGGTGTGTGAAGTCCTAGAATGTTGGTGTATGAAGTCATAGAATGGAGGTGTATGAAGTCATAGAATGGAGGTGTGTGAAGTCAGAATGCAGGTGTGTGAAGTCACAGAATGGAGGTGTGTGAAGTCCTAGATTGTTGGTGTATGAAGTCATAGAATGGAGGTGTATGAAGTCATAGAATGGAGGTGGGTGAAGTCATAGAAATTACGTGTGGGAAGTCATAAAATGGAGAAGTGTGAAGTCATAGAGTGGAGGTGAGTGAAGTCACAGATTCGAGGTCTGTGAAGTCATAGAATGGAGGTGTGTGAAGTCAGAATGTAGGTGTACGAAGTCGTAGAATAGAGGTGTGTGAAGTCAGAATGGAGGTGTGTGAAGTCACAGAATGGAGGTGTGTGAACTCAGAATGGAGGTGTGTGAAGTCATAGATGGAGGTGTGTGAAGTCATAGTATGGAGATGTGTGAAATCATAGAATGGAGTTTTGTGAAGTCACAGAATGGAGCTGCGTGAGTCAGAATTGAGGTGTGTGAAGTCATAGAATGCAGATGTGTGAAGTCATAGAATGGAGGATTGTGAGGTCACCAAAGGGAGGTTTGTGAAGTCATAGAATGGAGGTATGTGAAGTCAAATTGGAAGGGTGTGAAGTCGGAGAATGTAGGTGTGTCAACTCAGAAAGGAGGTGTGTGCAGTCATAGAATGGAGGTGAGTGAAGTCATAGAATGGAGGTGGGTGAAATCATAGAATGGAGGTGTGTGAAGTCACAGAATTTAGGTGTGTGAAGTCAGAATGGAGGTGTGTGAGGTCAGAATTTAGGTGTTTGAAGTCATAGAATGGAGGTGTGTGAAGTCACAATGCAGGTGTGTGAACTCATAGAATGGAGGTGTGTGAAGTCACAATGTAGGTGTGTGAAGTCATAGATTGGAGGTGTGTGAAGTCATAGAATGGAGGTGTGTGAAGTCACAGAATGGAGGTGTGTGAAGTCACAGAATGGAGGTGTGTGAAGTCACAGAATGGAGGTGTGTGAAATCATAGAATGGATGTGTGTGAAGTCACAGAATGGAGGTGTGTGAAGTCATAGAATGGAGGTGTGTGAAGTCATAGAATGGAGGTGTGTGAGGTCAGAATAGAGGTGTGAAGTCATAGAATGGAGGTGTGTGAAGTCATAGAATGGAGGAGTGTGAAGTCAGAGTGGAGATTTGTGAAGTCATAGAATGGAGGTGTGTGAAGTCCTAGAATGTTGGTGTATGAAGTCATAGAATGGAGGTGTATGAAGTCATAGAATGGAGGTGTGTGAAGTCAGAATGCAGGTGTGTGAAGTCAAAGAATGGAGGTGTGTGAAGTCCTAGATTGTTGGTGTATGAAGTCATAGAATGGAGGTGTATGAAGTCATAGAATGGAGGTGTGTGAAGTCAGAATGCAGGTGTATGAATTCGCAGAATGGAGGTGTGTAAAGTCACAGAGTGGAGATGTGTGAAGTCACAGAGTGGAGGTGTGTGAAGTCATAGAATGGAGGTTTGTGAATTCACAGAATGGGGTGTGTGAAATCAGAATGGAGCTGTGTTAAGTTATAGAATGGAGGTGTGTGAAGTCAAAATGGAGGTGTGTGAACTCATAGAATGGTGGTGTGTGAAGTCACAGGATGGAGCTGTGTGAAGTCATAGAATAGAGGTGTGTGAAGTCAGAATGTAGGTGTTCGAAGTCATAGAATAGAGGTGTGTGAATTCAGAATGGAGGTGTGTGAACTCATAGAATGGAGGTGGGTGAACTCATAGAATGGAGGTGTGTGACGTCACAATGGAAGTTTGTGAAGTCCTAGAATGGAGGTGTGTGAAGTCACAGAATAGAGGTGTGTGAAGTCATACAATGGAGGTGTGTGAAGTCAGAATGGAGGTGTGTCAAGTCACAGAATGGAGGTGTGTGAAGTCATAGATGGAGGTGTGTGAAGTCATAGTATGGAGATATGTGAAATCATAGAATGGAGTTTTGTGAAGTCACAGAATGGAGTTGTGTGAGTCAGAATTGAGGTGTGTGAAGTCATAGAATGTAGATGTGTGAAGTCATAGAATGGAGTATTGTGAAGTCACCGTAGGAGGTTTGTGAAGTCATAGAATGGAGGTATGAGAAATCAAATTAGAGGGGTGTGAAGTCGGAGAATGGAGGTGTGTGAAGTCATAGAATGGAGGTGGGTGAAGTCATAGAATGGAGGTGTGTGAATTCAGACTGGAGGTGTGTGAAGTCATAGAATGGTGGTGTGTCAACTCTGAAAGGAGGTGTGTGAAGTCATAGAATGGAGGTGAGTGAAGTCATAGAATGGAGGTGTGTGAAATCATAGAATGGAGCTGTGTGAAGTCACAGAATTTAGGTGTGTGAAGTCAGAATGGAGGTGTGTGAGGTCAGAATGGAGGTGTTTGAAGTCATAGAATGGAGGTGTGTGAAGTCACAATGCAGGTGTGTGAAGTCATAGAATGGACGTGTGTGAAGTCGCAGAATGGAGGTGTGTGAAATCATAGAATGGAGGGGTGTGAAGTCACAGAATGGAGGTGTGTGAAGACAGAATGGAGGTGTGTGAAGTCATAGAATGGAGGGTGTGTGAGGTCAGAATAGAGGTGTGAAGTCATAGAATGGAGGTGGGAGAAGTCATAGAAATTAGGTGTGGGAAGTCATAGAATGGAGAAGTGTGAATTCATAGAGTGGAGGTGAGTGAAGTCACAGATTCGAGGTCTGTGAAGTCATAGAATGGAGGTGTGTGAAGTCACAATGCAGGTGTGTGAACTCATAGAATGGAGGTGTGTGAAGTCACAATGTAGGTGTGTGAAGTCATAGAATGGAGGTGTGTGAAGTCATAGAATGGAGGTGTGTGAAGTCACAGAATGGAGGTGTGTGAAGTCATAGAGTGGAGGAGTGTGAAGTCACAGAATGGAGGTGGGTGAAATCATAGAATGGAGGTGTGTGAAGTCACAGAATGGAGGTGTGTGAAGTCAGAATGGAGGTGTGAAGTCATAGAATGGAAGTGGGTGAAGTCATAGAAATTAGGTGTGGGAAGTCATAAAATGGAGAAGTGTGAAGTCATAGAGTGGAGGTGAGTGAAGTCACAGATTCGAGGTCTGTGAAGTCATAGAATGGAGGTGTGTGAAGTCAGAATATAGGTGTACGAAGTCGTAGAACAGAGGTGTGTGAAGTCAGAATGGAGGTGTGTGAAGTCATAGAATGGAGGTGTGTGAACTCATAGAATGGAGGTGTGTGACGTCACAATGGAAGTTTGTGAAGTCATAGAATGGAGGTGTGTGAAGTCACAGAATGGAGGTGTGTGAAGTCATACAATGGAGGTGTGTGAAGTCAGAATGGAGGTGTGTCAAGTCACAGAATGGAGGTGTGTGAACTCAGAATGGAGGTGTGTGAAGTCATAGATGGAGGTGTGTGAAGTCATAGTATGGAGATATGTGAAATCATAGAATGGAGTTTTGTGAAGTCACAGAATGGAGTTGTGTGAGTCAGAATTGAGGTGTGTGAAGTCATAGAATGTAGATGTGTGAAGTCATAGAATAGAGTATTGTGAAGTCACCGAAGGGATGTTTGTGAAGTCATAGAATGGAGGTATGAGAAATCAAATTAGAGGGGTGTGAAGTCGTAGAATGGAGGTGTGTGAAGTCATAGAATGGAGGTGGGTGAAGTCATAGAAATGGAGGTGTGTGAATTCAGATTGGAGGTTTGTGAAGTCATAGAATGGAGGTGTGTCAACTCAGAAAGGAGGTGTGTGAAATCATAGAATGGAGGTGTGTGAAATCATAGAATGGAGGTGTGTGAAGTCACAGAATTTACATGTGTGAAGTCAGAATGGAGGTGTGTGAGGTCAGAATGGAGGTGTTTGAAGTCATAGAATGGAGGTGTGTGACGTCACAATGCAGGTGTGTGAACGCATAGAATGGAGGTGTGTGAAGTCACAATGTAGGTGTGTGAAGTCATAGAATGGAGGTGTGTGAAGTCATAGAATTGAGGTGTGTGAAGTCACAGAATGGAGGTGTGTGAAGTCATAGAATGGAGGTGTGTGAAGTCACAGAATGAAGGTTTGCGAAGTCACAAATGGAGTTGTGGGAAGTCATAAAATGGATGTTTCTGAAATAAGAATGAAGGTGGGTGAAGTCATAGAATGGATGTGTATGAACTCATGGAATGGAGGTGTGTGAAGTCGTGGAATGGAGGTGTGTGAAGTCAAACAATAGTGGTTTGTGAAGTCACAGAATGGAGGTGAGTGAAGTCATAGAATGGAGGTGTGTGAACTCATAGAATGGAGATGTGTGAAGTGACAATGTAGGTGTGTGAAGTCATAGAATGGAGGTGTGTGAAGTAATAGAATGGAGGTGTGTGAAGTCATAGAATGGAGGTGTGTGAACTCATAGAATGGAGGTGTGACGTCACAATGGAAGTGTATGAAGTCATAGAATGGAGGTGTGTGAAGTCACAGAATGGAAGTGTGTGAAGTCATACAATGGAAGTGTGAAGTCAGAATGGAGGTGTGTGAAGTCACAGAATGGAGGTGTGTGAACTCAGAATGGAGGTGTGTGAAGTCATAGATGGAGGTGTGTGAAGTCATAGTATGGAGATGTGTGAAATCATAGAATGGAGTTTTGTGAAGTCACAGAATGGAACTGTGTGAGTCAGAATTGAGGTGTGTGAAGTCATAGAATGCAGATGTGTGAAGTCATAGAATGGAGGATTGTGAGGTCACCAAAGGGAGGTTTGTGAAGTCATAGAATGGAGGTATGTGAAGTGAAATTGGAAGGGTGTGAAGTCGGAGAATGTAGGTGTGTCAACTCAGAAAGGAGGTGTGTGAAGTCATAGAATGGAGGTGAGTGAAGTCATAGAATGGAGGTGTGTGAAATCATAGAATGGAGGTGTGTGAAGTCACAGAATTTAGGTGTGTGAAGTCATAATGGAGGTGTGTGAGGACAGAATGGAGGTGTTTGAAGTCATAGAATGGAGGTGTGTGAAGTCAAATTGCAGGTGTGTGAACTCATAGAATGGAGGTGTGTGAAGTCACAATGTAGGTGTGTGAAGTCATAGAATGGAGGTGTGTGAAGTCATAGAATGGAGGTGTGTGAAGTCACAGAATGGAGGTGTGTGAAGTCATAGAATGGAGGTGTGTGAAGTCACAGAATGGAGGTGTGTGAAATCATAGAATGGAGGTGTGTGAAGTCACAGAATGGAGGTGTGTGAAGTCAGAATGGAGGTGTGTGAAGTCATAGAATGGAGGTTTGTGAGGTCAGAATAGAGGTGTGAAGTCATAGAATGGAGGTGTGTGAAGTCATAGAATGGAGGAGTTTGAAGTCAGAATGGAGATTTGTGAAGTCATAGAATGGAGGTGTGTGAAGTCCTAGAATGTTGGTGTATGAAGTCATAGAATGGAGGTGTATGAAGTCATACAATGGAGGTGTGTGAAGTCAGAATGCAGGTGTGTGAAGTCACAGAATGGAGGTGTGTGAAGTCCTAGAATGTTGGTGTATGAAGTCATAGAATGGAGGTGTATGAAGTCATAGAATGGAGGTGTGTGAAGTCAGAATGCAGGTGTGTGAATTCGCAGAATGGAGGTGTGTAAAGTCACAGAGTGGAGATGTGTGAAGTCACAGAGTGGAGGTGTGTGAAGTCATAGAATGGAGGTTTGTGAAGTCACAGAATGGGGGTGTGTGAAGTCAGAATAGAGGTGTGTAACGTCATAGAACTGAGGTGTGTGAAGTCAGAATGGAGCTGTGTTAAGTTATAGAATGGAGGTGTGTGAAGTCAAAATGGAGGTGTGTGAACTCATAGAATGGTGGTGTGTGAAGTCACAGAATGGAGGTGTGTGAAGTCATAGAATGGAGGTGTGTGAAGTCAGATTGTAGGTGTTCGAAGTCATAGAATAGAGGTGTGTGAAGTCAGAATGGAGGTGTGTGAACTCATAGAATGGAGGTGTGTGAACTCATAGAATGGAGGTGTGTGACGTCACAATGGAAGTTTGTGAAGTCATAGAATGGAGGTGTGTGAAGTCACAGAATAGAGGTGTGTGAAGTCATACAATGGAGGTGTGTGAAGTCAGAATGGAGGTGTGTCAAGTCACAGAATGGAGGTGTGTGAACTCAGAATGGAGGTGTGTGAAGTCATAGATGGAGGTGTGTGAAGTCATAGTATGGAGATATGTGAAATCATAGAATGGAGTTTTGTGAAGTCACAGAATGGAGTTGTGTGAGTCAGAATTGAGGTGTGTGAAGTCATAGAATGAAGATGTGTGAAGTCATAGAATAGAGTATTGTGAAGTCACCGAAGGGATGTTTGTGAAGTCATAGAATGGAGGTATGAGAAATCAAATTAGAGGGGTGTGAAGTCGGAGAATGGAGGTGTGTGAAGTCATAGAATGGAGGTGGGTGAAGTCATAGAAATGGAGGTGTGTGAATTCAGATTGGAGGTTTGTGAAGTCATAGATGGAGGTGTGTCAACTCAGAAAGGAGGTGTGTGAAGTCATAGAATGGAGGTGAGTGAAGTCATAGAATGGAGGTGTGTGAAATCATAGAATGGAGGTGTGTGAAGTCACAGAATTTAGGTGTGTGAAGTCAGAATGGAGGTGTGTGAGGTCAGAATGGAGGTGTTTGAAGTCATAGAATGGAGGTGTGTGAAGTCACAATGCAGGTGTGTGAACTCATAGAATGGAGGTGTGTGAAGTCACAATGTAGGTGTGTGAAGTCATAGAATGGAGGTGTGTGAAGTCATAGAATGGAGGTGTGTGAAGTCACAGAATGGAGGTGTGTGAAGTCATAGAATGGAGGTGTGTGAAGTCACAGAATGGAGGTGTGTGAAATCATAGAATGGAGATGTGTGAAGTCACAGAATGGAGGTGTGTGAAGACAGAATGGAGGTGTGTGAAGTCATAGAACGGAGGTGTGTGAGGTCAGAATAGAGGTGTGAAGTCATAGAATGGAGGTGGGAGAAGTCATAGAAATTAGGTGTAGGAAGTCATAGAATGGAGAAGTGTGAAGTCATAGAGTGGAGGTGAGTGAAGTCACAGATTCGAGGTCTGTGAAGTCATAGAATGGAGGTGTGTGAAGTCAGAATGTAGGTGTACGAAGTCGTAGAATAGAGCTGTGTGAAGTCAGAATGGAGGTGTGTGAAGTCATAGAATGGAGGTGTGTGAACTCATAGAATGGAGGTGTGTGACGTCACAATGGAAGTTTGTGAAGTCATAGAATGGAGGTGTGTGAAGTCACAGAATGTATGTGTGTGAAGTCATACAATGGAGGTGTGTGAAGTCAGAATGGAGGTGTGAGAAGTCAAAGAATGGAGGTGTGTGAACTCAGAATGGAGGTGTGTGAAGTCATAGATGGAGGTGTGTGAAGTCATAGTATGGAGATATGTGAAATCATAGAATGGATTTTTGTGAAGTCACAGAATGGAGTTGTGTGAGTCAGAATTGAGGTGTGTGAAGTCATAGAATGTAGATGTGTGAAGTCATAGAATGGAGTATTGTGAAGTCAACGAAGGGAGGTTTGTGAAGTCATAGAATGGAGGTATGAGAAATCAAATTAGAGGGGTGTGAAGTCGGAGAATGGAGGTGTGTGAAGTCATAGAATGGAGGTGGGTGAAGTCATAGAATGGAGGTGTGTGAATTCAGATTGGAGGTGTGTGAAGTCATAGAATGGTGGTGTGTCAACTCAGAAAGGAGGTGTGTGAAGTCATAGAATGGAGGTGAGTGAAGTCATAGGATGGAGGTGTGTGAAATCATAGAATGGAGGTATGTGAAGTCACAGAATTTAGGTGTGTGAAGTCAGAATGGAGGTGTGTGAGGTCAGAATGGAGGTGTTTGAAGTCATAGAATGGAGGTGTGTGAAGTCACAATGCAGGTGTGTGAAGTCATAGAATGGAGGTGTGTGAAGTCACAATGTAGGCGTGTGAAGTCATAGAATGGAGGTGTGTGAAGTCATAGAATGGACGTGTGTGAAGTCACAGAATTGAGGTGTGTGAAGTCATAGAGTGGAGGAGTGTGAAGTCACAGAATGGAGGTGTGTGAAGTCATAGAATGGAGGTGTGTGAAGTCACAGAATGGAGGTGTGTGAAGTCAGAATGGAGGTGTGAAGTCATAGAATGGAGGTGGGTGAAGTCATAGAAATTAGGTGTGGGAAGTCATAAAATGGAGAAGTGTGAAGTCATAGAGTGGAGGTGAGTGAAGTCACAGATTCGAGGTCTGTGAAGTCATAGAATGGAGGTGTGTGAAGTCAGAATATAGGTGTACGAAGTCGTAGGACAGAGGTGTGTGAAGTCAGAATGGAGGTGTGTGAAGTCATAGAATGGAGGTGTGTGAACTCATAGAATGGAGGTGTGTGACGTCACAATAGAAGTTTGTGAAGTCAAAGAATGGTGGTGTGTGAAGTCACAGAATGGAGGTGTGTGAAGTCATACAATGGAGGTGTGTGAAGTCAGAATGGAGGTGTGTCAAGTCACAGAATGGAGGTGTGTGAACTCAGAATGGAGGTGTGTGAAGTCATAGATGGAGGTGTGTGAAGTCATAGTATGGAGATATGTGAAATCATAGAATGGAGTTTTGTGAAGTCACAGAATGGAGTTGTGTGAGTCAGAATTGAGGTGTGTGAAGTCATAGAATGTAGATGTGTGAAGTCATAGAATAGAGTATTGTGAAGGCACCGAAGGGATGTTTGTGAAGTCATAGAATGGAGGTATGGGAAATCAAATTAGAGGGGTGTGAAGTCGGAGAATGGAGGTGTGTGAAGTCATAGAATGGAGGTGGGTGAAGTCATAGAAATGGAGGTGTGTGAATTCAGATTGGAGGTTTGTGAAGTCACAGAATGGAGGTGTGTCAACTCAGAAAGGAGGTGTGTGAAATCATAGAATGGAGGTGTGTGAAATCATAGAATGGAGGTGTGTGAAGTCACAGAATTTACATGTGTGAAGTCAGAATGGAGGTGTGTGAGGTCAGAATGGAGGTGTTTGAAGTCATAGAATGGAGGTGTGTGTGAAGTCACAATGCAGGTGTGTGAACTCATAGAATGGAGGTGTGTGAAGTCACAATGTAGGTGTGTGAAGTCATAGAATGGAGGTGTGTGAAGTCATAGAATTGAGGTGTGTGAAGTCACAGAATGGAGGTGTGTGAAGTCATAGAATGGAGGTGTGTGAAGTCACAGAATGAAGGTTTGCGAAGTCACAAATGGAGTTGTGGGAAGTCATAAAATGGATGTTTCTGAAATAAGAATGAAGGTGGGTGAAGTCATAGAATGGATGTGTATGAACTCATGGAATGGAGGTGTGTGAAGTCGTGGAATGGAGGTGTGTGAAGTCAAACAATAGTGGTTTGTGAAGTCACAGAATGGAGGTGAGTGAAGTCATAGAATGGAGGTGTGTGAACTCATAGAATGGAGGTGTGTGAAGTGACAATGTAGGTGTGTGAAGTCATAGAATGGAGGTGTGTGAAGTCATAGAATGGAGGTGTGTGAAGTCATAGAATGGAGGTGTGTGAACTCATAGAATGGAGGTGTGACGTCACAATGGAAGTGTATGAAGTCATAGAATGGAGGTGTGTCAAGTCACAGAATGGAGGTGTGTGAAGTCATACAATGGAAGTGTGAAGTCAGAATGGAGGTGTGTGAAGTCACAGAATGGTGGTGTGTGAACTCAGAATGGAGGTGTGTGAAGTCATAGATGGAGGTGTGTGAAGTCATAGTATGGAGATGTGTGAAATCATAGAATGGAGTTTTGTGAAGTCACAGAATGGAGCTGTGTGAGTCAGAATTGAGGTGTGTGAAGTCATAGAATGCAGATGTGTGAAGTCATAGAATGGAGGATTGTGAGGTCACCAAAGGGAGGTTTGTGAAGTCATAGAATGGAGGTATGTGAAGTGAAATTGGAAGGGTGTGAAGTCGGAGAATGTAGGTGTGTCAACTCAGAAAGGAGGTGTGTGAAGTCATAGAATGGAGGTGAGTGAAGTTATAGAATGGAGGTGTGTGAAATCATAGAATGGAGGTGTGTGAAGTCACAGAATTTAGGTGTGTGAAGTCAGAATGGAGGAGTGTGAGGTCAGAATGGAGGTGTTTGAAGTCATAGAATGGAGGTGTGTGAAGTCAAAATGCAAGTGTGTGAACTCATAGAATGGAGGTGTGTGAAGACAGAATGTAGGTGTGTGAAGTCATAGAATGGAGGTGTGTGAAGTCATAGAATGGAGGTGTGTGAAGTCACAGAATGGAGGTGTGTGAAGTCATAGAATGGAGGTGTGTGAAGTCACAGAATGGAGGTGTGTGAAATCATAGAATGGAGGGGTGTGAAGTCACAGAATGGAGGTGTGTGAAGTCAGAATGGAGGTGTGTGAAGTCATAGAATGGAGGTTTGTGGATCAGAATAGAGGTGTGAAGTCATAGAATGGAGGTGTGTGAAGTCATAGAATGGAGGAGTGTGAAGTCAGAATGGAGATTTGTGAAGTCATAGAATGGAGGTGTGTGAAGTCCTAGAATGTTGGTGTATGAAGTCATAGAATGGAGGTGTATGAAGTCATAGAATGGAGGTGTGTGAAGTCAGAATGCAGGTGTGTGAAGTCACAGAATGGAGGTGTGTGAAGTCCTAGAATGTTGGTGTATGAAGTCATAGAATGGAGGTGTATGAAGTCATAGACTGGAGGTGTGTGAAGTCAGAATGCAGGTGTGTGAATTCGCAGAATGGAGGTGTGTAAAGTCACAGAGTGGAGATGTGTGAAGTCACAGAGTGGAGGTGTGTGAAGTCATAGAATGGAGGTTTGTGAAGTCACAGTATGGGGGTGTGAGAAGTCAGAATAGAGGTGTGTAAAGTCATAGAACTGAGGTGTGTGAAGTCAGAATGGAGCTGTGTTAAGTTATAGAATGGAGGTGTGTGAAGTCAAAATGGAGGTGTGTGAACTCATAGAATGGTGGTGTGTGAAGTCACAGAATGGAGGTGTGTGAAGTCATAGAATGGAGGTGTGTGAAGTCAGATTGTAGGTGTTCGAAGTCATAGAATAGAGGTGTGTGAAGTCAGAATGGAGGTGTGTGAACTCATAGAATGGAGGTGTGTGAACTCATAGAATGGAGGTATGTGACGTCACAATGGAAGTTTGTGAAGTCATAGAATTGAGGTGTGTGAAGTCACAGAATGGAGGTGTGTGAAGTCATAGAATGGAGGTGTGTGAAGTCACAGAATGGAGGTGTGTGAAGTCAGAATGGAGGTGTGAAGTCATAGAATGGAGGTGGGTGAAGTCATAGAAATTAGGTGTGGGAAGTCATAAAATGGAGAAGTGTGAAGTCATAGAGTGGAGGTGAGTGAAGTCACAGATTCGAGGTCTGTGAAGTCATAGAATGGAGGTGTGTGAAGTCAGAATATAGGTGTACGAAGTCGTAGGACAGAGGTGTGTGAAGTCAGAATGGAGGTGTGTGAAGTCATAGAATGGAGGTGTGTGAACTCATAGAATGGAGGTGTGTGACGTCACAATAGAAGTTTGTGAAGTCAAAGAATGGTGGTGTGTGAAGTCACAGAATGGAGGTGTGTGAAGTCATACAATGGAGGTGTGTGAAGTCAGAATGGAGGTGTGTCAAGTCACAGAATGGAGGTGTGTGAACTCAGAATGGAGGTGTGTGAAGTCATAGATGGAGGTGTGTGAAGTCATAGTATGGAGATATGTGAAATCATAGAATGGAGTTTTGTGAAGTCACAGAATGGAGTTGTGTGAGTCAGAATTGAGGTGTGTGAAGTCATAGAATGTAGATGTGTGAAGTCATAGAATAGAGTATTGTGAAGGCACCGAAGGGATGTTTGTGAAGTCCATAGAATGGAGGTATGGGAAATCAAATTAGAGGGGTGTGAAGTCGGAGAATGGAGGTGTGTGAAGTCATAGAATGGAGGTGGGTGAAGTCATAGAAATGGAGGTGTGTGAATCAGATTGGAGGTTTGTGAAGTCACAGAATGGAGGTGTGTCAACTCAGAAAGGAGGTGTGTGAAATCATAGAATGGAGGTGTGTGAAATCATAGAATGGAGGTGTGTGAAGTCACAGAATTTACATGTGTGAAGTCAGAATGGAGGTGTGTGAGGTCAGAATGGAGGTGTTTGAAGTCATAGAATGGAGGTGTGTGAAGTCACAATGCAGGTGTGTGAACTCATAGAATGGAGGTGTGTGAAGTCACAATGTAGGTGTGTGAAGTCATAGAATGGAGGTGTGTGAAGTCATAGAATTGAGGTGTGTGAAGTCACAGAATGGAGGTGTGTGAAGTCATAGAATGGAGGTGTGTGAAGTCACAGGAATGAAGGTTTGCGAAGTCACAAATGGAGTTGTGGGAAGTCATAAAATGGATGTTTCTGAAATAAGAATGAAGGTGGGTGAAGTCATAGAATGGATGTGTATGAACTCATGGAATGGAGGTGTGTGAAGTCGTGGAATGGAGGTGTGTGAAGTCAAACAATAGTGGTTTGTGAAGTCACAGAATGGAGGTGTGTAGTGATAGTCATAGAATGGAGGTGTGTGAACTCATAGAATGGAGGTGTGTGAAGTGACAATGTAGGTGTGTGAAGTCATAGAATGGAGGTGTGTGAAGTCATAGAATGGAGGTGTGTGAAGTCATAGAATGGAGGTGTGTGAACTCATAGAATGGAGGTGTGACGTCACAATGGAAGTGTATGAAGTCATAGAATGGAGGTGTGTCAAGTCACAGAATGGAGGTGTGTGAAGTCATACAATGGAAGTGTGAAGTCAGAATGGAGGTGTGTGAAGTCACAGAATGGTGGTGTGTGAACTCAGAATGGAGGTGTGTGAAGTCATAGATGGAGGTGTGTGAAGTCATAGTATGGAGATGTGTGAAATCATAGAATGGAGTTTTGTGAAGTCACAGAATGGAGCTGTGTGAGTCAGAATTGAGGTGTGTGAAGTCATAGAATGCAGATGTGTGAAGTCATAGAATGGAGGATTGTGAGGTCACCAAAGGGAGGTTTGTGAAGTCATAGAATGGAGGTATGTGAAGTGAAATTGGAAGGGTGTGAAGTCGAAGAATGTAGGTGTGTCAACTCAGAAAGGAGGTGTGTGAAGTCATAGAATGGAGGTGAGTGAAGTTATAGAATGGAGGTGTGTGAAATCATAGAATGGAGGTGTGTGAAGTCACAGAATTTAGGTGTGTGAAGTCAGAATGGAGGAGTGTGAGGTCAGAATGGAGGTGTTTGAAGTCATAGAATGGAGGTGTGTGAAGTCAAAATGCAAGTGTGTGAACTCATAGAATGGAGGTGTGTGAAGACAGAATGTAGGTGTGTGAAGTCATAGAATGGAGGTGTGTGAAGTCATAGAATGGAGGTGTGTGAAGTCACAGAATGGAGGTGTGTGAAGTCATAGAATGGAGGTGTGTGAAGTCACAGAATGGAGGTGTGTGAAATCATAGAATGGAGGGGTGTGAAGTCACAGAATGGAGGTGTGTGAAGTCAGAATGGAGGTGTGTGAAGTCATAGAATGGAGGTTTGTGGATCAGAATAGAGGTGTGAAGTCATAGAATGGAGGTGTGTGAAGTCATAGAATGGAGGAGTGTGAAGTCAGAATGGAGATTTGTGAAGTCATAGAATGGAGGTGTGTGAAGTCCTAGAATGTTGGTGTATGAAGTCATAGAATGGAGGTGTATGAAGTCATAGAATGGAGGTGTGTGAAGTCAGAATGCAGGTGTGTGAAGTCACAGAATGGAGGTGTGTGAAGTCCTAGAATGTTGGTGTATGAAGTCATAGAATGGGGGTGTATGAAGTCATAGACTGGAGGTGTGTGAAGTCAGAATGCAGGTGTGTGAATTCGCAGAATGGAGGTGTGTAAAGTCACAGAGTGGAGATGTGTGAAGTCACAGAGTGGAGGTGTGTGAAGTCATAGAATGGAGGTTTGTGAAGTCACAGTATGGGGGTGTGAGAAGTCAGAATAGAGGTGTGTAAAGTCATAGAACTGAGGTGTGTGAAGTCAGAATGGAGCTGTGTTAAGTTATAGAATGGAGGTGTGTGAAGTCAAAATGGAGGTGTGTGAACTCATAGAATGGTGGTGTGTGAAGTCACAGAATGGAGGTGTGTGAAGTCATAGAATGGAGGTGTGTGAAGTCAGATTGTAGGTGTTCGAAGTCATAGAATAGAGGTGTGTGAAGTCAGAATGGAGGTGTGTGAACTCATAGAATGGAGGTGTGTGAACTCATAGAATGGAGGTATGTGACGTCACAATGGAAGTTTGTGAAGTCATAGAATTGAGGTGTGTGAAGTCACAGAATAGAGGTGTGTGAAGTCATACAATGGAGGTGTGTGAAGTCAGAATGGAGGTGTGTCAAGTCACAGAATGGAGGTGTGTGAACTCAGAATGGAGGTGTGTGAAGTCATAGATGGAGGTGTGTGAAGTCATAGTATGGAGATATGTGAAATCATAGAATGGAGTTTTGTGAAGTCACAGAATGGAGTTGTGTGAGTCAGAATTGAGGTGTGTGAAGTCATAGAATGAAGATGTGTGAAGTCATAGAATGGAGTATTGTGAAGTCACCGAAGGGATGTTTGTGAAGTCATAGAATGGAGGTATGAGAAATCAAATTAGAGGGGTGTGAAGTCGTAGAATGGAGGTGTGTGAAGTCATAGAATGGAGGTGGGTGAAGTCATAGAAATGGAGGTGTGTGAATTCAGATTGGAGGTTTGTGAAGTCAGAGAATGGAGGTGTGTCAACTCAGAAAGGAGGTGTGTGAAGTCATAGAATGGAGGTGAGTGAAGTCATAGAATGGAGGTGTGTGAAATCATAGAATGGAGGTGTGTGAAGTCACAGAATTTAGGTGTGTGAAGTCAGAATGGAGGTGTGTGAGGTCAGAATGGAGGTGTTTGAAGTCATAGAATGGAGGTGTGTGAAGTCACAATGCAGGTGTGTGAACTCATAGAATGGAGGTGTGTGAAGTCACAATGTAGGTGTGTGAAGTCATAGAATGGAGGTGTGTGAAGTCATAGAATGGAGGTGTGTGAAGTCACAGAATGGAGGTGTGTGAAGTCATAGAATGGAGGTGTGTGAAGTCACAGAATGGAGGTGTGTGAAATCATAGAATGGAGATGTGTGAAGTCACAGAATGGAGGTGTGTGAAGACAGAATGGAGGTGTGTGAAGTCATAGAACGGAGGTGTGTGAGGTCAGAATAGAGGTGTGAAGTCATAGAATGGAGGTGGGAGAAGTCATAGAAATTAGGTGTGGGAAGTCATAGAATGGAGAAGTGTGAAGTCATAGAGTGGAGGTGAGTGAAGTCACAGATTCGAGGTCTGTGAAGTCATAGAATGGAGGTGTGTGAAGTCAGAATGTAGGTGTACGAAGTCGTAGAATAGAGCTGTGTGAAGTCAGAATGGAGGTGTGTGAAGTCATAGAATGGAGGTGTGTGAACTCATAGAATGTAGGTGTGTGACGTCACAATGGAAGTTTGTGAAGTCATAGAATGGAGGTGTGTGAAGTCACAGAATGGAGGTGTGTGAAGTCATACAATGGAGGTGTGTGAAGTCAGAATGGAGGTGTGTGAAGTCAAAGAATGGAGGTGTGAGAACTCAGAATGGAGGTGTGTGAAGTCATAGATGGAGGTGTGTGAAGTCATAGTATGGAGATATGTGAAATCATAGAATGGAGTTTTGTGAAGTCACAGAATGGAGTTGTGTGAGTCAGAATTGAGGTGTGTGAAGTCATAGAATGTAGATGTGTGAAGTCATAGAATAGAGTATTGTGAAGGCACCGAAGGGATGTTTGTGAAGTCATAGAATGGAGGTATGAGAAATCAAATTAGAGGGGTGTGAAGTCGGAGAATGGAGGTGTGTGAAGTCATAGAATGGAGGTGGGTGAAGTCATAGAAATGGAGGTGTGTGAATTCAGATTGGAGGTTTGTGAAGTCACAGAATGGAGGTGTGTCAACTCAGAAAGGAGGTGTGTGAAATCATAGAATGGAGGTGTGTGAAATCATAGAATGGAGGTGTGTGAAGTCACAGAATTTACATGTGTGAAGTCAGAATGGAGGTGTGTGAGGTCAGAATGGAGGTGTTTGAAGTCATAGAATGGAGGTGTGTGAAGTCACAATGCAGGTGTGTGAACTCATAGAATGGAGGTGTGTGAAGTCACAATGTAGGTGTGTGAAGTCATAGAATGGAGGTGTGTGAAGTCATAGAATTGAGGTGTGTGAAGTCACAGAATGGAGGTGTGTGAAGTCATAGAATGGAGGTGTGTGAAGTCACAGAATGAAGGTTTGCGAAGTCACAAATGGAGTTGTGGGAAGTCATAAAATGGATGTTTCTGAAATAAGAATGAAGGAGGGTGAAGTCATAGAATGGATGTGTATGAACTCATGGAATGGAGGTGTGTGAAGTCGTGGAATGGAGGTGTGTGAAGTCAAACAATAGTGGTTTGTGAAGTCACAGAATGGAGGTGAGTGAAGTCATAGAATGGAGGTGTGTGAACTCATAGAATGGAGGTGTGTGAAGTGACAATGTAGGTGTGTGAAGTCATAGAATGGAGGTGTGTGAAGTCATAGAATGGAGGTGTGTGAAGTCATAGAATGGAGGTGTGTGAACTCATAGAATGGAGGTGTGACGTCACAATGGAAGTGTATGAAGTCATAGAATGGAGGTGTGTCAAGTCACAGAGTGGAGATGTGTGAAGTCACAGAGTGGAGGTGTGTGAAGTCATAGAATGGAGGTTTGTGAAGTCACAGTATGGGGGTGTGTGAAGTCAGAATAGAGGTGTGTAAAGTCATAGAACTGAGGTGTGTGAAGTCAGAATGGAGCTGTGTTAAGTTATAGAATGGAGGTGTGTGAAGTCAAAATGGAGGTGTGTGAACTCATAGAATGGTGGTGTGTGAAGTCACAGAATGGAGGTGTGTGAAGTCATAGAATGGAGGTGTGTGAAGTCAGATTGTAGGTGTTCGAAGTCATAGAATAGAGGTGTGTGAAGTCAGAATGGAGGTGTGTGAACTCATAGAATGGAGGTGTGTGAACTCATAGAATGGAGGTATGTGACGTCACAATGGAAGTTTGTGAAGTCATAGAATTGAGGTGTGTGAAGTCACAGAATAGAGGTGTGTGAAGTCATACAATGGAGGTGTGTGAAGTCAGAATGGAGGTGTGTCAAGTCACAGAATGGAGGTGTGTGAACTCAGAATGGAGGTGTGTGAAGTCATAGATGGAGGTGTGTGAAGTCATAGTATGGAGATATGTGAAATCATAGAATGGAGTTTTGTGAAGTCACAGAATGGAGTTGTGTGAGTCAGAATTGAGGTGTGTGAAGTCATAGAATGAAGATGTGTGAAGTCATAGAATGGAGTATTGTGAAGTCACCGAAGGGATGTTTGTGAAGTCATAGAATGGAGGTATGAGAAATCAAATTAGAGGGGTGTGAAGTCGTAGAATGGAGGTGTGTGAAGTCATAGAATGGAGGTGGGTGAAGTCATATAAATGGAGGTGTGTGAATTCAGATTGGAGGTTTGTGAAGTCAGAGAATGGAGGTGTGTCAACTCAGAAAGGATGTGTGTGAAGTCATAGAATGGAGGTGAGTGAAGTCATAGAATGGAGGTGTGTGAAATCATAGAATGGAGGTGTGTGAAGTCACAGAATTTAGGTGTGTGAAGTCAGAATGGAGGTGTGTGAGGTCAGAATGGAGGTGTTTGAAGTCATAGAATGGAGGTGTGTGAAGTCACAATGCAGGTGTGTGAACTCATAGAATGGAGGTGTGTGAAGTCACAATGTAGGTGTGTGAAGTCATAGAATGGAGGTGTGTGAAGTCATAGAATGGAGGTGTGTGAAGTCACAGAATGGAGGTGTGTGAAGTCATAGAATGGAGGTGTGTGAAGTCACAGAATGGAGGTGTGTGAAATCATAGAATGGAGATGTGTGAAGTCACAGAATGGAGGTGTGTGAAGACAGAATGGAGGTGTGTGAAGTCATAGAATGGAGGTGTGTGAGGTCAGAATAGAGGTGTGAAGTCATAGAATGGAGGTGGGAGAAGTCATAGAAATTAGGTGTGGGAAGTCATAGAATGGAGAAGTGTGAAGTCATAGAGTGGAGGTGAGTGAAGTCACAGATTCGAGGTCTGTGAAGTCATAGAATGGAGGTGTGTGAAGTCAGAATGTAGGTGTACGAAGTCGTAGAATAGAGCTGTGTGAAGTCAGAATGGAGGTGTGTGAAGTCATAGAATGGAGGTGTGTGAACTCATAGAATGTAGGTGTGTGATGTCACAATGGAAGTTTGTGAAGTCATAGAATGGAGGTGTGTGAAGTCACAGAATGGAGGTGTGTGAAGTCATACAATGGAGGTGTGTGAAGTCAGAATGGAGGTGTGTGAAGTCAAAGAATGGAGGTGTGAGAACTCAGAATGGAGGTGTGTGAAGTCATAGATGGAGGTGTGTGAAGTCATAGTATGGAGATATGTGAAATCATAGAATGGAGTTTTGTGAAGTCACAGAATGGAGTTGTGTGAGTCAGAATTGAGGTGTGTGAAGTCATAGAATGTAGATGTGTGAAGTCATAGAATGGAGTATTGTGAAGTCACCGAAGGGAGGTTTGTGAAGTCATAGAATGGAGGTATGAGAAATCAAATTAGAGGGGTGTGAAGTCGGAGAATGGAGGTGTGTGAAGTCATAGAATGGAGGTGGGTGAAGTCATAGAATGGAGGTGTGTGAATTCAGATTGGAGGTGTGTGAAGTCATAGAATGGTGGTGTGTCAACTCAGAAAGGAGGTGTGTGAAGTCATAGAATGGAGGTGAGTGAAGTCATAGGATGGAGGTGTGTGAAATCATAGAATGGAGGTGTGTGAAGTCACAGAATTTAGGTGTGTGAAGTCAGAATGGAGGTGTGTGAGGTCAGAATGGAGGTGTTTGAAGTCATAGAATGGAGGTGTGTGAAGTCACAATGCAGGTGTGTGAACTCATAGAATGGAGGTGTGTGAAGTCACAATGTAGGTGTGTGAAGTCATAGAATGGAGGTGTGTGAAGTCATAGAATGGACGTGTGTGAAGTCACAGAATTGAGGTGTGTGAAGTCATAGAGTGGAGGAGTGTGAAGTCACAGAATGGAGGTGTGTGAAGTCATAGAATGGAGGTGTGTGAAGTCACAGAATGGAGGTGTGTGAAGTCAGAATGGAGGTGTGAAGTCATAGAATGGAGGTGGGTGAAGTCATAGAAATTAGGTGTGGGAAGTCATAAAATGGAGAAGTGTGAAGTCATAGAGTGGAGGTGAGTGAAGTCACAGATTCGAGGTCTGTGAAGTCATAGAATGGAGGTGTGTGAAGTCAGAATATAGGTGTACGAAGTCGTAGAATAGAGGTGTGTGAAGTCAGAATGGAGGTGTGTGAAGTCATAGAATGGAGGTGTGTGAACTCATAGAATGGAGGTGTGTGACTTCACAATGGAAGTTTGTGAAGTCATAGAATGGAGGTGTGTGAAGTCACAGAATGGAGGTGTGTGAAGTCATACAATGGAGGTGTGTGAAGTCAGAATGGAGGTGTGTCAAGTCACAGAATGGAGGTGTGTGAACTCAGAATGGAGGTGTGTGAAGTCATAGATGGAGGTGTGTGAAGTCATAGTATGGAGATATGTGAAATCATAGAATGGAGTTTTGTGAAGTCACAGAATGGAGTTGTGTGAGTCAGAATTGAGGTGTGTGAAGTCATAGAATGTAGATGAGTGAAGTCATAGAATGGAGTATTGTGAAGTCACCGAAGGGATGTTTGTGAAGTCATAGAATGGAGGCATGAGAAATCAAATTAGAGGGGTGTGAAGTCGGAGAATGGAGGTGTGTGAAGTCATAGAATGGAGGTGGGTGAAGTCATAGAAATGGAGGTGTGTGAATTCAGATTGGAGGATTGTGAAGTTGTTGGGAGCCAGAGTGGAATCAAACTGTACCTTGACTTGCATCAGACGATGGCTATATTGTCTTATTGCTTCCTGGCCCTATTCTATGTAAATGACCTGAGAATTACCATATGAATGTAACATCTGGAGGTTGCCTGGGAGAGGAGGAGGGAAGAAGGGGGAGGGGAAAATAAACGCGGCAGTCTAGTCAGTCTTTGCCTGGACTGCGGACATCCGGACCTAGTGTGTCTGTCTCTCTTCTTTTTTTTCCTAGCCCTTGTCCCCTATTTCAGGAACCCCAATCCGCGAACCCTGGTTTGCTGTCGGTTGGCCCCGGCATCTGGCGCCTGAACAGGGACCCTGAAAATCTGGGACGAAGGTGAAGGACCCCTCCCTGTGGTGAGTAACACATCGTAGGACTATTAAGAGAGTATAGTCAGGAGTAAAAATTATGGGTCAAGCTAATAGTCATGGGTTATTTCTACCGATCTTAACAGGCCTATTTGAAGCCCACGGAACGTGGGTGGAAGAGGGGGTGCTTCAGAGCTTCCTACAGTTTCTCGAGGAGGCATGCCCGAGGTCTATAGAGGAGGCATTCCAAAAAGCCTGGCAGCGGATAGGAAAAAGAATTCAAGATTATTATGATGTATATGGCCCCGAAAAGACCCCAGTAGAGGCTACTACTGTATGGAATTTAGTAAGTAAATACATAGATCCTCTACATGAAGATGCTGAACTTAATCTTGAATTAAGGGAACTTTATGAGTTAAAGGACCCTTCTGAAGAACCTGAGGCTGAGCCATATGCCGCAGCCCAAGAGAGTCTAAGTGAGATCTTGCAAAGGGAACAACAACCAGTAGATATTGAGTATCAGAATTCAGGTTTGAATATCAAGGAGGAAAGTTATGATGAGTCAATGGAGGGCCGAATGGCTACGATGGAGAAGAAGTTAGAAGAAATCCTACATTTTCTATCGAAAATGGGGACAGAGCAGAGAGCCCCCCCAGAAGTAGGAAAGAAATATGACCCTCAGGCCACTATGGTGTCTGATTCTAAACCTTACCCCTCACACCCACCGCCTCCGGCTGCAGCCTTACGGCCTCAATCCCTTTCTCAACCTTTAGGCAAGCCTAAAGGCCCTAGCAACAAGTCCCTTTTAACAGGCACTACAACCAGGCACAGTGCATCGCAATTAAACCTGACTCAGGCTGCTAGAGAGAGGGAAGGTATTTCAGGGCCTCGATGCTTCCCTAGTTTAGTTGATCATGATGAACAAGTATACCATCAACCTGTTCCTGTTAAACTATTACAGGATTTAAAAAATGCCTGCTCCCAATATGGGCCACCTGCCCCTTTTACTCAAGCAATATTGGAGGCCGTGTGTGCTGGTATTGCATGCCCAAATGACTGGAAGCGGCTTGCCAGAGCATGCCTTAGTGCGGGAGAGTACTTATTATGGGAGACAGAGTTCACTGCACAGTGTCGGGCTAAAATTGAAACAAATAGGTCTAAGAACCTGCCTTACACTGTTGATCAGTTGTTAGGAGAGGGAACCTATAAAAACACCAAAGATCAATTGGGTTATGCAAAGGAGGCCTATTTACAAATAAATGCTGCGGCGAGAGAGGCTTGGAAAAAGTTACGCAATTCCAATCGTACAAAAAATCTAGTAGAAGTTAAACAGGGACCAAATGAGCCCTATTTAGAATTTTTGTCTCGATTAATGGAGACTGCAGACCGCCTAGTACAAGATGAGAATGCAAGGGAGATTATAGTTAGACACATAGCCTATGAAAATGC
Source organism: Megascapheus bottae (assembly GCF_031878675.1). Taxonomy (NCBI): domain Eukaryota; kingdom Metazoa; phylum Chordata; class Mammalia; order Rodentia; family Geomyidae; genus Megascapheus; species Megascapheus bottae. Next base: position 133,993 of record NW_028327292.1, on the reverse strand, counting down.
CAACGCCGCCTGTCAGGCAGCTATCAGACCCCATAGGAATAAGGGAGGAATCACGGACTTCATTTCACTGTGTGCTGATATTGGACCCTCCCATGTACAAGGCCTTACTTTAGCCGCCGCTCCTCAAGGAAAGACTGTTACTGAGTCTCTAAAATATAGAGGTCAGCGGCATTCTCGGGCTGCTAGACCCCCAGGGCGTTGCTTCTCTTGTGGACAAATAGGACATTGGATGACGCAATGCCCATGCCAGGCCAGGCAAAAGAGAGAAAAATCACCTGGCACATGTCCACAGCTGTGGTAAAGGGAAGCACTGGGCTAAAGATTGCAGGTCAAGAACAGATCGCAATGGCCGCCCGCTTTCGGGAAACTGGAGGAGGGGCCAGCCCCTGGCCCCGCAAAACCATGGGGCAGTCCCTCCCTCTTCTCGGCCACAAGTGCATCTTCTAACAACCCCCCAAGATCAGTCTCCGGCCTCCTCCGTGCCACCCCAGGAAGTGCAGGATTGGACCTCTGTTCCTCCACCTGCTCAGTATTGACCCCAGAGATGGGGACACAAGCTCTCCCCACGGGGGTCTTCGGCCCCCTTCCCCCGGGAGTGGCTGGATTGCTGTTAGGGCGAAGTAGCTCAGCCCTTAAAGGGATACAGATTACACCTGGCAAAATTGACCAGGATTTTACTGGAGAAATCAAAGTTATGGCCTCTGCCCCGAAACACGTGGTATCGATCCCAGCCGGTCAAAAATTAGCACAATTAATACTTGTGCCTTTACCTCCCGGGGAGACTGCTAATTCCCCATGTGGACAGAGAGGATTTAGATCTTCTGATATCTATTGGGTACAAAGCATAAAACAAGAGAGGCCTGAGATGACTATATTTATACAAGAAAAGCCCTTTAAAGGAATATTAGACACTGGAGCAGATGTGTCTGTGATATCTAAAAAACATTGGCCAGCCCAATGGCCCCTGACAACCTCTATGACTTCCCTACAGGGGGTTGGGCAAGCAACTGACCCACAGCAGAGCAGTGCGATCCTTGTTTGGAGAGATGAGGAAGGGCACTCTGGTCATTTTCAGCCATTTGTCTTGGATCATCTGCCAATTAATTTATGGGGTCGTGATATCATGGAAAAAATGGGAGTGTATATGTTTAGTCCTAGTGCTGCGGTCACTAAGCAGTTACTTGATCAAGGCCTCCTCCCCTTTAGGGGACTAGGCCGAGCAGCACAGGGGGAGCTAGAGCCACTCCAACCCCAGTCTCACCCTACGAGACAGGGATTGGGGTATCCCTTGACGGGAGCTGTCGTTTGCCCTCCCCCTCATGCTGATCCCATAAATTGGCTCTCTGAACAACCGGTATGGGTTGAACAGTGGCCTCTTTCACTAGAAAAGATCATTGCAGTACAGCAGCTGGTACAGGAACAGCTGGACTTGGGGCATGTGGCCCCTTCTAACTCTCCATGGAATTCTCCAATTTTTGTTATAAAGAAAAAGTCAGGTAAATGGAGGCTGTTACAGGATTTGAGAAAAATAAATGCCACAATGGAACTGATGGGGGCCCTACAGCCTGGCTTGCCTTCACCCATGGCAATCCCAAAGGATACTTATAAGATTATTATAGATTTGAAGGATTGTTTCTATACTATACCCCTGGCGCCTCAAGACTGTAAGCGCTTTGCCTTCAGCGTCCCCTCTGTTAATTTTAAAGAACCCATGAAGCGATATCACTGGCTTGTGCTCCCACAGGGCATGACAAATAGCCCAACTTTATGTCAAAGTTTTGTAGCTAAAGCCATTTCTTCCACTCGTGAAAAATTTTCTTCTGTTTATATTGTTCATTATATGGATGACATCTTGTTGGCTTGTACTGACCCTATCGTCGTACGACAAGCCTTTGGACAACTAAAGCAAGATCTGAGCCTCTTTGGCCTTATAATAGCAGCTGAAAAGGTTCAGGAACACCCCCCTTTTACATATCTAGGCCATATATTAGGCCCACACTATTTTAAAAGCCAAAAAATACAATTAAAAACTTCACACTTAAGAACTCTTCATGATTTTCAGCAATTCTTAGGAGATATAAATTGGCTTCGGCCTTATCTAAAGCTCTCCACAGGAGAGTTAAAACCCCTTTTTGATCTCTTAAAAGGAGATACCAACCCTACATCCTTGCGTGAATTAAATCATGATGCCAGAAGGGCCATCCAAATTGTAGAAAAGGCAATTTCCCAGCAACAAGTGACCTATTGTGACTATTCTAAACCATGGGGAGTTTATATTTTAGCTACTTCTCACTCCCCAACTGCTGTATTGTGGCAGGATGGCCCACTTTTATGGCTTTATCTACCATCAACACCCGGCAAAGTGCTGACCCCCTACTACGAATTGGTAGCTAATCTGATACACATGTGCCGAGTGGATTCCCGTAAATATTTAGGTCAGGAACCTCATTTTATCTGTGTCCCATATAATTTACAACAACAAGATTGGCTATTCGCCCATTGCGATTCTTGGGCCATTGCTTGGGCCAATTATACGGGGAAAATTTTGCATCACTACCCGTCTAACAAACTTCTCCAATTTGCTGCGTGTCATACGTTTCTATTTCCTTCCATAGTACAGGCCTCGCCTTTATCTTCTGCTGCTTTGATATTTACAGATGGATCCTCTAATGGAAAGGCTGCTTTGACCATTAATGGGAAAACTCAATCTTGGGTTACGGGTTTTTCCTCCGCCCAAGAGGTGGAATTAGAGGCTGTTTTACAAGCACTCGTCCTGTTACAAGACGAGCCCTTTAACTTATACTCAGACAGTCAATATGTAATTCGTGCTCTTCAAGTCATAGAAACTGTTCCCTTTATTGGAACTACTAACTCCAATATTCAGACCCAATTTCGCCAAGTACAAACTTTGCTTTGTTCTCGCAACCACCCCTGTTTTTTTGGCTTTGTTCGAGCTCACACTAATCTTCCTGGCCCTTTAAGTGAGGGCAATGCAGTTACTGACTCCGCCACCAGAGTTTACTTAACTCAGGTTGAACTTGCTAAGCAGTCACATGCCATCCATCATCAAAACAGTCGAGCCTTGCGCCGACAGTTTAAATTATCTAGAGAAGCAGCGAGGCAAATAGTTAAGACTTGCTCCAACTGTGTCCCTTTTTCACCAGCCCCCCATTTAGGCATAAATCCACGAGGACTGCTTTCTAATCACATTTGGCAGATGGATGTCACACATGTTCCATCATTTGGCCGATTAAAATATGTTCATGTTACTGTAGATACTTATTCTAATTTTATCTTGGCCACCCCCCTTGCTGGGGAAGCCACTAAACATTGTATCTCTCACTGCATTCGATGCTTTGCTGAGATGGGGATTCCCTCGCAAATAAAAACAGATAATGGCCCTGGCTATGCAAGCCGAGCATTTCAATCCTTCTGCCATTCCTATAATATCACTCATATTACAGGCATTCCTTACAATCCTCAAGGTCAAGGCATCGTGGAGAGAGCTAATGGATTATTAAAACATCAAATTGCTAAAATACAGAAAGGAGAGTCATATCCCGCTACCCCTGTGAATATACTTAATCATGCTTTATTTGTTTTAAATTTTTTGAATTTGGATTCAAATAATTTATCTGCTGCTCAGCGATTCTGGGAAAAATGAGCGCAGCGTCCTTTTGCCTTAGTAAAATGGAAGGATCCCCTAACTGGTGCTTGGCATGGACCCGATCCTGTTCTAACCTGGGGTCGAGGGCATGTATGTGTTTTTTCACAAGGAGAAAATGACGCCCGCTGGCTGCCTGAATGCTGCGTTCGGATCGTGGAGAGTGACAGTGGCCATCCAAGCAGCGACTCACTGGGCCTACACCCCCAAACCTCCAGTGGTGCATCCTGCGACGTGGGAAGGACCTGAGTTATTTGTGCATGTCAATCGGGACTGCTACTGATCCACTTGTTCCACACATTCATATGAGCTGTGTTTCTCCTCCTTTTACTATTATGTAGGGACCTTTTAACATATTTATTGACTCTACACAATTTAATATGTGACATTATTTTGTCTTTACCAGCCCTCTTCTTAATAACCTTTTTTGTAAAAGATGCCCAGGTGAAAAGCAAAGGCCTCCAGAGGTAAGTAGAAGTCGGCCGACCCCCTTGTATGTCACCGTTTTATTTTATTTTATTTTATTTTATGTTTGTTTGTTTGTTTGAAAAGGTGCACTGTGGGCCTAAAACAGAGGCCTGGGTGGTCAAGGGACGCCTTGACCCCCCCTCCCCTTCTGAGTTTCTTGTCAATAACAAGGCATACCTGAGAGTCCCACCAGCAAGACATGTCTAAATCTAAAAATAACTGTTTGGTGAAAACATTCATTTGAGCTCATGTTTTTTGTGTTAAGTGTATCTGATTGAGTCCAATTTTCTTGTTATATGTCAATGTCTGATTATTTAAAAGTCTCCGTTTGTCTTGTTCGTGTTACATATTTTTCCTTGTCCAGTTTTGTCTTTAAAATTGGTACCATTTCTAAGTATGGATCCTTATGGTTTTTCTGTGCGTACTCAAGCACACATCCTTGTTATTTATTTGAACATTTCTGGGCCTAGTATGGCCGCTCCCCCATGTCTGCAGTTGTGACAAGCCCTGGAAAAATAAATTCCAGCTAAGTTGCCTTGCAAGAAGTTTTGTTTTGAACATGGTTCTCACCTGTAAGAGTAAAATTGACAAAACTCTCTTGACACAAACTTCCAGAAAACGAACGGCCAATATTAATTTTGCGCACTCTATGATCTTTGAGTATGAATGTGTGTGAATGAGTGAGTGAACATGTTCAAGGTTAAATTGTCAGCATGCTGTATAAAACAATGGTTGAACTGATTTGAAACAAAGGCAATTGGGTAAATCTAAGTCTAAACTTCAAGAAAATTATTATGCTTGAATGTTTCCTATGTCTTAAAAGTATTATTGCATTGTTTTAAAGAAAAACTGGTAAAAAGTATTTTTCTAAAGATCCTGAAATCTGCATTTTAAAAAATCTGGTATTGCAATACATACAGCTGTTTACATTGTAAACATTGTATCCTGTTCAGCACAGAGGTGTTAGGGAATTTGGGATTTATTACTTTAAGTTAAAGTTTGGAAACATGTATTAGAAATTTAAATGTAAAATTGTTCATTAACGTCAGAAATTTTGCCTGTCCTTTCTTGCAAACTGACACTAGAAATCTGATGGTAAAATGTGGATAATGTGATTAGTATTTTAAAGGAATGTTTAAAGGTTTATCTCCATGCTTTTGGGTGTATTTAAAAAAAAAAAGGAGAGGAAACTAAGTCCAGACTTAGACTTTTGGTGCACTGATGTCTATAGTTCTTGAATTAGGGAAAAACTGTTATTTGAGTTTAAACTGTTGTTGGAGTTCTAGACAGTAATCTAAACTGCAAAAGAGCCCTTTTTTCTAAAAGGCAAGAGGAGTGCCTTGAGCCTTAGAGGGCCTGGAGGCAAAGGGAATTCCTTTAGCCTTAAAGGTTTTTCAAATGCAAATAAAGACCAAAGTGTTAAGAGTTTAAGTTAAAAAGTGTAAAAGTTTTAAAGAAAATTAGAAACCATTTCTGAACAAAATTTAAAAGTAAAGTTGTCCTAAAGCTTTGTTTCAAAAAAAGAAACAAGGAGAATTAGGACTATCAAAATGGTTGCTTAATTGCTATTTCAGCTTACTCTTGTAAGTTACTTTATAGCAATCTCCAGAAGGCCCATGGAGAAGGACAGCAGATCCTCATTCAGATGTAAGTTTGGCCCTCACCAAGTTCCAGGTAAGATCATGCTTAGAGACTATTTCTGTATTGACCACCTTGTTGCTTCTAATTGGAGTAAAGTGGCCTTTTGTAGACTCATTGATCTGAAAGCCACAGTTTTGAGCCTGCCCGGGCAAAGCAAAGTATCTGGGAGACTGTGGTGTCTAATCTGCCAGCAGGATGCTGGGACAGAGTTGCTTTGGAGCTCGAAGTGGCAGAGTGCTAGCTCTGAGCTGAAAAGCTGGGGGGAAGCACTCAAGCACCAAGCTCGGGACTCACAGTGGCAGGGCGCTAGCCTTGAGCTGGAGAGCTGAGAGACAGCGCCCAGACCCTGAGTTCAAATCCAGCAACCAACAAAGTGAAATGCCAATGGGATGTTTATCCCTGTGTGGAGAGACACTACCGGGACAGGAAAGCCTCTGCTTGGATGGCAGAGTTGGTGTCAGATCTTAGAGTCACTTGTGCTTGGCCATTCAAATTAATCAGAGCCGGGAGGTCATAGAATAGTTTGTAAGCATGCCTTACTAATGCCCGTGCCTTTCATAACTGGGCAGGAACTTGTCAATCTTCTGCGATAGTGGGTAGTTTAAAGTCCTAATTGAGCGAATTTTTTTATTTTTGACACCAGCCACAAATTCAGGAAAAGTTTGTGGATCTGAAGCTTGTGTCTCTATTAATCTGTTTAGATCTGACAACTGAAGCATTGTTAAGGTTGCAGAAATTTAGTTCCCCAGACAATCAAGAAAAAGCCTTTGCAAATGGGTGCTAGGTAGGCTGCGCTGTTGTGGCCAAGGATGGTTTGTGCAGTTGTTGAATGTCAAGTATGATTTCTAGTTTGGAGTAGATTGTTGTTCCTGGTGTCTAATCCTTGCAACCCCTTGATAAAACAGGCTAGGCTTTTTAAGGTCCCTGGTCAAGCGTGGAGACGGCGCCCCTGAGTCAGCTTGAAGAAGTCACGGAAGTTGAATCTCCGCCCATCAAATCCCCGTGGACCAAGGGACCAAAGTCATTTTTCGAAAATGTGACAGGATAAATTAGGCGTATAGAAAAGAGTAAAAATTGCACTTGTGTTTCTTTTAAATAAAAAACGGGGGACATGTTGGGAGCCAGAGTGGAATCAAACTGTACTGGACTTGCATCAGACGATGGCTATATTGTCTTATTGCTTTCTGGCCCTATTCTATGTAAATGACCTGAGAATTACCATATGAATGTAACACCTGGAGGTTGCCTGGGAGAGGAGGAGGGAAGAAGGGGGAGGGGAAAATGAACGCGGCAGTCTAGTCAGTCTTTGCCTGGACTGCGGACATCCCGGACCTAGTGTGTCTGTCTCTCTTCTTTTTCTTCCTAGCCCTTGTCCCCTATTTCAGGAACCCCAATCCGTGAACCCTGGTTTGCTGCCGGTTGGCCCCGGCAAGAAGTCATAGAATGGAGGTGTGTCAACTCAGAAAGGAGGTATGTGAAGTCATAGAATGGAGGTGAGTGAAGTCATAGAATGGAGGTGTGTGAAATCATAGAATGGAGGTGTGTGATGTCACAGAATTTAGGTGTGTGAAGTCAGAATGGAGGTGTGTGAGGTCAGAATGGAGGTGTGTGAAGTCATAGAATGGAGGTGTGTGAAGTCACAATGCAGGTGTGTGAACTCATAGAATGGAGGTGTGTGAAGTCACAATGTAGGTGTGTGAAGTCATAGAATGGAGGTGTGTGAAGTCATAGATGGAGGTGTGTGAAATCATAGAATGGAGGTGTGTGAAGTCACAGAATGGAGGTGTGTGAAATCATAGAATGGAGGTGTGTGAAGTCACAGAATGGAGGTGTGTGAAGACAGAATGGAGGTGTGTGAAGTCATAGAATGGAGGTGTGTGAGGTCAGAATAGAGGTGTGAAGTCATAGAATGGAGGTGGGAGAAGTCATAGAAATTAGGTGTGGGAAGTCATAAAATGGAGAAGTGTGAAGTCATAGAGTGGAGGTGAGTGAAGTCACAGATTCGAGGTCTGTGAAGTCATAGAATGGAGGTGTGTGAAGTCAGAATGTAGGTGTACGAAGTCGTAGAATAGAGGTGTGTGAAGTCAGAATGGAGGTGTGTGAAGTCATAGAATGGAGGTGTGTGAACTCATAGAATGGAGGTGTGTGACGTCACAATGGAAGTTTGTGAAGTCATAGAATGGAGGTGTGTGAAGTCACAGAATGGAGGTGTGTGAAGTCATAGAATGGAGGTGTGTGAAGTCAGAATGGAGGTGTGTGAAGTCAAAGAATGGAGGTGTGTGAACTCAGAATGGAGGTGTGTGAAGTCATAGATGGAGGTGTGTGAAGTCATAGTATGGAGATATGTGAAATCATAGAATGGAGTTTTGTGAAGTCACAGAATGGAGTTGTGTGAGTCAGAATTGAGGTGTGTGAAGTCATAGAATGTAGATGTGTGAAGTCATAGAATGGAGTATTGTGAAGTCAACGAAGGGAGGTTTGTGAAGTCATAGAATGGAGGTATGAGAAATCAAATTAGAGGGGTGTGAAGTCGGAGAATGGAGGTGTGTGAAGTCATAGAATGGAGGTGGGTGAAGTCATAGAATGGAGGTGTGTGAATTCAGATTGGAGGTGTGTGAAGTCATAGAATGGTGGTGTGTCAACTCAGAAAGGAGGTGTGTGAAGTCATAGAATGGAGGTGAGTGAAGTCATAGAATGGAGGTGTGTGAAATCATAGAATGGAGGTGTGTGAAGTCACAGAATTTAGGTGTGTGAAGTCAGAATGGAGGTGTGTGAGGTCAGAATGGAGGTGTTTGAAGACATAGAATGGAGGTGTGTGAAGTCACAATGCAGGTGTGTGAACTCATAGAATGGAGGTGTGTGAAGTCACAATGTAGGTGTGTGAAGTCATAGAATGGAGGTGTGTGAAGTCATAGAATGGACGTGTGTGAAGTCACAAAATGGAGGTGTGTAAAATCATAGAATGGAGGTGTGTGAAGTCACAGAATGGAGGTGTGTGAAGACAGAATGGAGGTGTGTGAAGTCATAGAATGGAGGTGTGTGAGGTCAGAATAGAGGGGTGAAGTCATAGAATGGAGGTGGGAGAAGTCATAGAAATTAGGTGTGGGAAGTCATAGAATGGAGAAGTGTGAAGTCATAGAGTGGAGGTGAGTGAAGTCACAGATTCGAGGTCTGTGAAGTCATAGAATGGAGGTGTGTGAAGTCAGAATGTAGGTGTACGAAGTCGTAGAATAGAGGTGTGTGAAGTCAGAATGGAGGTGTGTGAAGTCATAGAATGGAGGTGTGTGAAGTCACAGAATGGAGGTGTGTGAAGTCATAGAATGGAGGTGTGTGAAGTCAGAATGGAGGTGTGTGAAGTCAAAGAATGGAGGTGTGTGAACTCAGAATGGAGGTGTGTGAAGTCATAGATGGAGGTGTGTGAAGTCATAGTATGGAGATATGTGAAATCATACAATGGAGTTTTGTGAAGTCACAGAATGGAGTTGTGTGAGTCAGAATTGAGGTGTGTGAAGTCATAGAATGTAGATGTGTGAAGTCATAGATGGAGGTGTGTGAAGTCATAGAATGTAGATGTGTGAAGTCATAGAATGGAGTATTGTGAAGTCACCGAAGGGAGGTTTGTGAAGTCATAGAATGGAGGTATGAGAAATCAAATTAGAGGGGTGTGAAGTCGGAGAATGGAGGTGTGTGAAGTCATAGAATGGAGGTGGGTGAAGTCATAGAATGGAGGTTTGTGAATTCAGATTGGAGGTGTGTGAAGTCATAGAATGGTGGTGTGTCAACTCAGAAAGGAGGTGTGTGAAGTCATTGAATGGAGGTGAGTGAAGTCATAGAATGGACGTGTGTGAAGTCACAAAATGGAGGTGTGTAAAATCATAGAATGGAGGTGTGTGAAGTCACAGAATGGAGGTGTGTGAAGACAGAATGGAGGTGTGTGAAGTCATAGAATGGAGGTGTGTGAGGTCAGAATAGAGGTGTGAAGTCATAGAATGGAGGTGGGAGAAGTCATAGAAATTAGGTGTGGGAAGTCATAGAATGGAGAAGTGTGAAGTCATAGAGTGGAGGTGAGTGAAGTCACAGATTCGAGGTCTGTGAAGTCATAGAATGGAGGTGTGTGAAGTCAGAATGTAGGTGTACGAAGTCGTAGAATAGAGGTGTGTGAAGTCAGAATGGAGGTGTGTGAAGTGATAGAATGGAGGTGTGTGAACTCATAGAATGGAGGTGTGTGACGTCACATTGGAAGTTTGTGAAGTCATAGAATGGAGGTGTGTGAAGTCACAGAATGGAGGTGTGTGAAGTCATACAATGGAGGTGTGTGAAGTCAGAATGGAGGTGTGTGAAGTCAAAGAATGGAGGTGTGTGAACTCAGAATGGAGGTGTGTGAAGTCATAGATGGAGGTGTGTGAAGTCATAGTATGGAGATATGTGAAATCATAGAATGGAGTTTTGTGAAGTCACAGAATGGAGTTGTGTGAGTCAGAATTGAGGTGTGTGAAGTCATAGAATGTAGATGTGTGAAGTCATAGAATGGAGTATTGTGAAGTCACCGAAGGGAGGTTTGTGAAGTCTTAGAATGGAAGTATGAGAAATCAAATTAGAGGGGTGTGAAGTCGGAGAATGGAGGTGGGTGAAGTCATAGAATGGAGGTGGGTGAAGTCATAGAATGGAGGTGTGTGAATTCAGATTGGAGGTGTGTGAAGTCATAGAATGGTGGTGTGTCAACTCAGAAAGGAAGTGTGTGAAGTCATAGAATGGAGGTGAGTGAAGTCATAGAAAGGACGTGTGTGAAGTCACAAAATGGAGGTGTGTAAAATCATAGAATGGAGGTGTGTGAAGTCACAGAATGGAGGTGTGTGAAGACAGAATGGAGGTGTGTGAAGTCATAGAATGGAGGTGTGTGAGATCAGAATAGAGGTGTGAAGTCATAGAATGGAGGTGGGAGAAGTCATAGAAATTAAGTGTGGGAAGTCATAGAATGGAGAAGTGTGAAGTCATAGAGTGGAGGTGAGTGAAGTCACAGATTCGAGGTCTGTGAAGTCATAGAATGGAGGTGTGTGAAGTCAGAATGTAGGTGTACGAAGTCGTAGAATAGAGGTGTGTGAAGTCAGAATGGAGGTGTGTGAAGTCATAGAATGGAGGTGTGTGAACTCATAGAATGGAGGTGTGTGACGTCACAATGGAAGTTTGTGAAGTCATAGAATGGAGGTGTGTGAAGTCACAGAATGGAGGTATGTGAAGTCATAGAATGGAGTTGTGTGAAGTCTGAATGGAGGTGTGTGAAGTCAAAGAATGGAGGTGTGTGAACTCAGAATGGAGGTGTGTGAAGTCATAGATGGAGGTGTGTGAAGTCATAGTATGGAGATATGTGAAATCATAGAATGGAGTTTTGTGAAGTCACAGAATGGAGTTGTGTGAGTCAGAATTGAGGTGTGTGAAGTCATAGAATGTAGATGTGTGAAGTCATAGAATGGAGTATTGTGAAGTCACCGAAGGGAGGTTTGTGAAGTCATAGAATGGAGGTATGAGAAATCAAATTAGAGGGGTGTGAAGTCGGAGAATGGAGGTGTGTGAAGTCATAGAATGGAGGTGGGTGAAGTCATAGAATGGAGGTGTGTGAATTCAGATTGGAGGTGTGTGAAGACATAGAATGGTGGTGTGTCAACTCAGAAAGGAGGTGTGTGAAGTCATAGAATGGAGGTGAGTGAAGTCATAGAATGGACGTGTGTGAAGTCACAAAATGGAGGTGTGTAAAATCATAGAATGGAGGTGTGTGAAGTCACAGAATGGAGGTGTGTGAAGACAGAATGGAGGTTTGTGAAGTCATAGAATGGAGGTGTGTGAGGTCAGAATAGAGGTGTGAAGTCATAGAATGGAGGAGGGAGAAGTCATAGAAATTAGGTGTGGGAAGTCATAGAATGGAGAAGTGTGAAGTCATAGAGGGGAGGTGAGTGAAGTCAAAGATTCGAGGTCTGTGAAGTCATAGAATGGAGGTGTGTGAAGTCAGAATGTAGGTGTACGAAGTCGTAGAATAGTGGTGTGTGAAGTCAGAATGGAGGTGTGTGAAGTCATAGAATGGAGGTGTGTGAACTCATAGAATGGAGGTGTGTGACGTCACAATGGAAGTTTGTGAAGTCATAGAATGGAGGTGTGTGAAGTCACAGAATGGAGGTGTGTGAAGTCATACAATGGAGGTGTGTGAAGTCAGAATGGAGGTGTGTGAAGTCAAAGAATGGAGGTGTGTGAACTCAGAATGGAGGTGTGTGAAGTCATAGATGGAGGTGTGTGAAGTCATAGTATGGAGATATGTGAAATCATAGAATGGAGTTTTGTGAAGTCACAGAATGGTGTTGTGTGAGTCAGAATTGAGGTGTGTGAAGTCATAGAATGTAGATGTGTGAAGTCATAGAATGGAGTATTGTGAAGTCACCGAAGGGAGGTTTGTGAAGTCATAGAATGGAGGTATGAGAAATCAAATTAGAGGGGTGTGAAGTCGGAGAATGGAGGTGTGTGAAGTCATAGAATGGAGGTGGGTGAAGTCATAGAATGGAGGTTTGTGAATTCAGATTGGAGGTGTGTGAAGTCATAGAATGGTGGTGTGTCAACTCAGAAAGGAGGTGTGTGAAGTCATAGAATGGAGGTGAGTGAAGTCATAGAATGGAGGTTTGTGAAATCATAGAATGGAGGTGTGTGAAGTCACAGAATTTACATGTGTGAAGTCAGAATGGAGGTGTGTGAGGTCAGAATGGAGGTGTTTGAAGTCATAGAATGGAGGTGTGTGAAGTCACAATGCAGGTGTGTGAACTCATAGAATGGAGGTGTGTGAAGTCTCAATATAGGTGTGTGAAGTCATAGAATGGAGGTGTGTGAAGTCATAGAATGGACGTGTGTGAAGTCACAGAATGGAGGTGTGTGACATCACAATGGAAGTTTGTGAAGTCATAGAATGGAGGTGTGTGAAGTCATAGAATGGAGGTGTGTGAACTCATAGAATGGAGGTGTGTGACATCACAATGGAAGTTTGTGAAGTCATAGAATGGAGGTGTGTGAAGTCACAGAATGGAGGTGTGTGAAGTCATACAATGGAGGTGTGTCAAGTCAGAATGGAGGTGTGTGAAGTCACAGAATGGATGTGTGTGAACTCAGATTGGAGGTGTGTGAAGTCATAGATGGAGGTGTGTAAAGTCATAGTATGGAGATATGTGAAATCATACAATGGAGTTTTGTGTAGTCACAGAATGGAGTTGTGTGAGTCAGAATTGAGGTGTGTGAAGTCATAGAATGTAGATGTGTGAAGTCATAGAATGGAGTATTGTGAAGTCACCGAAGGGACGTTTGTGAAGTCATAGAATGGAGGTATGAGAAATCAAATTAGAGGGGTGTGAAGTCGGAGAATGGAGGTGTGTGAAGTCACAGAATGGAGGTGTGCGAAGTCATACAATGGAGGTGTGTGAAGTCAGAATGGAGGTGTGTGAAGTCAAAGAATGGAGGTGTGTGAACTCAGAATGGCGGTGTGTGAAGTAATTGATGGAGGTGTGTGAAGTCATAGTATGGAGATATGTGATATCATAGAATGGAGTTTTGTGAAGTCACAGAATGGAGTTGTGTGAGTCAGAATTGAAGTGTGTGAAGTCAGAGAATGTAGATGTGTGAAGTCATAGAATGGAGTATTGTGAAGTCACCGAAGGGTTGTTTGTGAAGTCATAGAATGGAGGTATGAGAAATCAAATTAGAGGGGGTGAAGTCGGAGAATGGAGATGTGTGAAGTCATAGAATGGAGGTGGGTGACGTCATAGAATGGAGGTGTGTGAATTCAGATTGGAGGTGTGTGAATTCATAGAATGGAAGTGTGTCAACTCGAAAGGAGGTGTCTGAAGTCAAAGAATGGAGGTGAGTGAAGTCATAGAATGGAGGTGTGTGAACTCATAGAATGGTGGTGTGTGACGTCACAATGGTAGTTTGTGAAGTCATAGAATGGAGGTGTGTGAAGTCACAGAATTGAGGTGTGTGAAGTCAGAATGGAAGTGTGAAGTCATAGAATGGAGGTGGGTGAAGTCATAGAAATTAGGTGTGTGAAGTCATAGAATGCAGGTGTGTGAACTCATAGAATGGAGGTGTGTGACATCACAATGGAAGTTTGTGAAGTCATAGAATGGAGGTGTGAGAAGTCACAGAATGGAGGTGTGTGAAGTCATACAATGGAGGTGTGTCAAGTCAGAATGGAGGTGTGTGAAGTCACAGAATGGAGGTGTGTGAACTCAGAATGGAGGTGTGTGAAGTCATAGATGGAGGTGTGTAAAGTCATAGTATGGAGACATGTGAAATCATAGAATGGAGTTTTGTGTAGTCACAGAATGGAGTTCTGTGAGTCAGAATTGAGGTGTGTGAAGTCATAGAATGTAGATGTGTGAAGTCATAGAATGGAGTATTGTGAAGTCACCGAAGGGACGTTTGTGAAGTCATAGAATGGAGGTATGAGAAATCAAATTAGAGGGGTGTGAAGTCGGAGAATGGAGGTGTGTGAAGTCAGAGACTTGAGCTGTTTGAAGTCATATATTGGAGGTGTGTGAAGTCAAAATGGATGTGTGAAGTAATAGAATGTAGGTGTGTGAAGTCATAGAATGGAGGTGTGTGAACTCAGAATGGAGGTGTGTGAAGTCACAGAATGGAGGTTTGTGAAGTCATAGAATGGAAGTGTGTGAAGTCATAGAATGGACGTGTGTGAAGTCAGAATGGAGGTGTGTTAAGTCACCGAATGGAGTTTTGTGAACTCAGAATGGAGGTGTGTGAAGTCACAGAATGGAGGTTTGTGAAGTCATAGATGGAGGTGTGTGAGGTCCTAGAATGGATGTTTCTGAAGAAAGAATGAAGGTGTGTGAAGTCATAGTATGGAGGTGTGTGAAGTCATTGAATGGAGGTGTGTGAAGTCACTGAATGGAAGTGTGTGAAGTCAGAATGGAAGTGTGAAGTCATGGAATGAACGTGGGTGAAGTCATAGAAAGGAGGTGTGGGAAGTCATAGAATGGAGGAGTGTGAAGTCATAGAGTGGAGGTGAGTGAAGTCACAGATTCGAGGTCTGTGAAGTAATAGAATGGACGTCTGTGATGTCAGAATGGAGGTGTGCGAAGTCATAGAATAGAGGTTTGTGAAGTCAGAATGGAGGTGTGTGAAGTCATAGAATGGAGGTGTGTGAACTCATAGAATGGAGGTGTGTGACGTCACAATGGAAGTGTGTGAAGTCACAGAATGGAGGTGTGTGAATTCATACAATGGAGGTGTGTGAAGTCAGAATGGAATTTTGTGAAGTCACAGAATTGAGCTGTGTGAATTCAGAATGGAGGTGTGTGAAGTCATAGAATGGAGGTGTGTGAAGTCAGAATGGAGGTGTGTGAACTCATAGAATGGAGGTGTGTGTAGTAACAATGGAGGTGTGTGAAGTCATAGAATGGAGGCATGTGAAGTCACAGAATGGAGGTGTGTGAAGTCATAGAATAGAGGTGTGTGAAGTCATAGAATGGGTGTTTGTGAAGTAAGAATGAAGGTGTGTGAAGCCATAGAATGGAGGTGTGTGAAGTCACAGAATGGAGGTGTGGGAAGTCACAGATTGCAGGAGCGTGAAGTCACAGAATGGAGGTGTGTGAGCACAGAAAGGAGGTGTGTAATGTCACAAAATGGAGGTGTGTGAAGTCATAGAATGAAAGTGTGTGAAGTCATAGAATGGAGGTGTGTGAAGTCACAGAATGGACGGTATGAAGTCATAGACTGGAGGTGTGTGAAGTCACAGAATTGAGGTGTTTGAAGACATATATTGGAGGTGTGTGAAATCAAAACTGATGTGTGAAGTCATAGAATGGAGGTGTGTGAAATCATAGAATGAGGATGTGTGAGGTCATAGAATGGAGGTGTGTGAAGTCACAGAATGGAGGTGTGTGAAGTCATAGAATGGAGGTGTGTGAAGTCATTGAATGGAGGTGTGTGAAGTCACTGAATGGAAGTGTGTGAAGTCAGAATGGAGGTGTGAAGTCATAGAATGAACGTGGGTGAAGTCATAGAAAGGAGGTGTGGGAAGTCATAGAATGGAGGAGTGTGAAGTCATAGAGTGGAGGTGAGTGAAGTCACAGATTCGAGGTCTGTGAAGTCATAGAATATACGTGTGTGATGTCAGAATGGAGGTGTGCGAAGTCATAGAATAGAGG
The DNA here is from genome assembly GCF_031878675.1 of Megascapheus bottae. Classification (NCBI taxonomy): domain Eukaryota; kingdom Metazoa; phylum Chordata; class Mammalia; order Rodentia; family Geomyidae; genus Megascapheus; species Megascapheus bottae. The sequence goes on along the minus strand of NW_028327292.1, from coordinate 118,027 downwards.
TTTGTGAAGTCAGAATGGAGGTGTGTGAAGTCATAGAATGGAGGTGTGTGAACTCATAGAATGGCGGTGTGTGTAGTCCCAATGGAGGTGTGTGAAGTCATAGAATGGAAGTGTGTGAAGTCACAGAATGGAGGTGTGTGAAGTCATAGAATGGAGGTGTGTGAAGTCATAGAATGGGTGTTTGTGAAATAAGAATGAAGGTGTGTGAAGCCATAGAATGGAGGTGTGTGAAGTCACAGAATGGAGTTGTGGGAAGTCACAGATTGCAGGATTGTGAAGTCACAGAATGGAGGTGTGTGAACCCAGAAAGGAGGTGTGTAATGTCACAAAATGGAGGTGTGTGAAGTCATAGAATGAAAGTGTGTGAAGTCATAGAATGGAGGTGTGTGAAGTCACAGAATGTACGGTATGAAGTCATAGAATGGAGGTGTGTGAAGTCACAGAATTGAGGTGTTTGAAGACATATATTGCAGGTGTGTGAAATCAAAATGGATGTGTGAAGTCATAGAATGGAGGTGTGTGAAATCATAGAATGAGGGTGTGTGAGGTCATAGAATGGAGGTGTGTGAAGTCACAGAATGGAGGTGTGTGAAGTCATAGAATGGAGGTGTGTGAAGTCATAGAATGGAAGTGTGTGAAGTCAAAGATTGGAGGTGTGTGAAGTCACAGAATCGAGGTGTGAGAAGTCACAGAATGGAGGTGTGTGAACTCAGAATGGAGGTGTGTGACGTCACAGAATGGAGGTGTGTGAAGTCATAGAATGGAGGTGTGTGAGGTCACAGAATGGAGGTGTGTGAAATCATAGAATGGAGGTGTGTGAAGTCACAGAATGGAGGTGTGTGAAGTCAGAATGGAGGTGTGTGAAGTCATAGAGTGGAGGTGTGTGAAGTCAGAATGGAGGTGTGAAGTCATAGAATGGAGGTGGGTGTAGTCATAGAACTTAGGTGTGGGAAGTCATAGAATGGAGAAGTGTGAAGTCATAGAGAGGAGGTGAGTGATGTCACAGATTCGAGGTCTGTGAAGTCATAGAATGGAGATGTGTGAAGTCATAGAATGGAGTATTGTGAAGACAGCGAAGGGAGGTTTGTGAAGTCATAGAATGGAGGTATGAGAAATCAAATTAGAGGGGTGTGAAGTCGTAGAATGGAGGTGTGTGAAGTCATAGAATGGAGGTGGGTGAAGTCATAGAATGGAGGTGTGTGAATTCAGATTGGAGGTGTGTGTAGTCATAGAATGGAGGTGTGTCAACTCAGAAAGGAGGTGTGTGAAGTCATAGAATGGAGGTGAGTGAAGTCATAGAATGGAGGTGTGTGAAATCATAGAATGGAGGTGTGTGAAGTCACAGAATTTAGGTGTGTGAAGTCAGAATGGAGGTGTGTGAGGTCAGAATGGAGGTGTTTGAAGTCATAGAATGGAGGTGGGTGAAGTCACAATGCAGGTGTGTGAACTCATAGAATGGAGGTGTGTGAAGTCACAGTGTAGGTGTGTGAAGTCATAGAATGGAGGTGTGTGAAGATAGAATGAAATTTTGTGAAGTCACAGAATTGAGCTCTGTGAATTCAGAATGGAGGTGTGTGAAGTCATAGAATGGAGGTGTGTGAAGTCAGAATGGAGGTGTGTGAACTCATAGAATGGAGGTGTGTGTAGTCACAATGGAGATGTGTGAAGTCATAGAATGGAGGTGTGTGAAGTCACAGAATGGAGGTGTGTGAAGTCATAGAATGGAGGTGTGAAGTCATAGAATGGGTGTTTGTGAAGTAAGAATGAAGGTGTGTGAAGTCATAGAATGGAGGTGTGGGAAGTCACAGAATGGAGGTGTGGGAAGTCACAGATTGCAGGAGTGTGTAGTCAAAGAATGGAGATGTGTGAACCCAGAATGGAGGTGTGTAAAGTCACAGAATGGAGGTGTGTGAAGTCATAGAATGAAAGTGTGTGAAGTCATAGAATGGAGGTGTGTGAAGTCACAGAATGGACGGTATGAAGTCATAGAATGGAGGTGTGTGAAGTTACAGAATTGAGGTGTTTGAAGTCATATATTGGAGGTGTGTGAAATCAAAATGGATATGTGAAGTCACAGAATGGAGGTGTGTGAAATCATAGAATGAGGGTGTGTGAGGTCATAGAATGGAGGTGTGTGAAGTCACAGAATGGAGGTGTGTGAAGTCATAGAATGGAGGTGTGTGAAGTCATAGAATGCAAGTGTGTGAAGTCACAGATTGGAGGTGTGAAGTCACAGATTCGAGGTGTGAGAAGTCCCAGAATGGAGGTGTGTGAACTCAGAATGGAGGTGTGTGAAGTCACAGAATGGAGGTGTGTGAAGTCATAGAATGGAAGTGTGTGAAGTCATAGAATGGAGATGTGTGAAGTCAGAATGGAGGTGTGTGAAGTAACCGAATGGAGTTGTGTGAACTCAGAATGGAGGTGTGTGAAGTCACAGAATAGAGGTTTGTGAAGTCATAGAATGGAGGTGTGTGAAGTCATAGAATGGAGGTATGTGAACTCATAGAATGGGGGTGTGTGAAGTCACAGAATGGAGGTGTGTGAAGTCAGAATGGAGGTGTGTAGTCATCGATTGGAGGTGGGTGAAATCATAGAAAGGAGGTGTGGGAAGTCACAGATTGGAGCTGTGTGAAGTCACAGAATCGAGGTGTGAGAAGTCACAGAATGGAGGTGTGTGAAGTCAGAATGGAGGTGTGTGAAGTCATAGAATGGAGGTGTGTGAAGTCATAGAATGGATGTGTGTGAAGTCACAGATTGGAGCTGTGTGAAGTCACAGAATCGAGGTGTGAGAAGTCACAGAATGGAGGTGTGTGAAGTCAGAATGGAGGTGTGTGAAGTCATAGAATGGAGGTGTGTGAAGTCAGAATCGAGGTGTGAAGTCATAGAATGGAGGTTGGTGAAGTCATAGAACTTAGGTGTGGGAAGTCATAGAATGGAGAAGTGTGAAGTCATAGGTTGGAGGTGAGTGAAGTCACAGATTCGAGATCTGTGAAGTCATAGAATGGAGTATTTTGAAGTCACCGAAAGGAGGTTTGTGAAGTCATAGAATGGAGGTATGAGAAATCAAATTAGAGGGGTGTGAAGTCGGAGAATAGAGGTGTGTGAATTCAGATTGGAGGTGTGTGAAGTCATAGAATGGAGGTGTGTCAACTCAGAAAGGAGGTGTGTGAAGTCATAGAATGGAGGTGAGTGAAGTCATAGAATGGAGGTGTGTGAAATCATAGAATGGAGGTGTGTGAAGTCACAGAATTTAGGTGTGTGAAGTCAGAATGGAGGTGTGTGAGGTCAGAATGGAGGTTTGTGAAGTCATAGAATGGAGGTGGGTGAAGTCAAAATGCAGGTGTGTGAACTCATAGAATGGAGGTGTGTGAAGTCACAGTGTAGTTGTGTGAAGTCATAGAATGGAGGTGTGTGAAGTCATAGAATGGAGGTGTGTGAAGTCAAAATGCAGGTGTGTGAACTCATAGAATGGAGGTGTGTGAAGTCACAGTGTAGTTGTGTGAAGTCATAGAATGCAGGTGTGTGAAGTCACAGTGTAGTTGTGTGAAGTCATAGAATGCAGGTGTGTGAAGACAGAATGGAGGTGTGTGAAGTCATAGAATGGAGGTGTGTGAAGTCAGAATGGAGGTGTGAAGTCATAGAATGGAGGTGGATGAAGTCATAGAAATTAGGTGGGGGAAGTCATAGAATGGAGAAGTGTGAAGTCATAGAGTGGAGGTGAGTGATGTCACAGCTTCGAGGTCTGTGAAGTCATAGAATGGAGATGTGTGAACTCATATAATGGAGGTGTGTGACGTCACAATGGAAGTTTGTGAAGTCATAGAATGGAGGTGTTTGAAGTCACAGAATGGAGGTGTGTGAAGTCATACAATGGAGGTGTGTGAAGTCAGAATGGAGGTGTGTGATGTCACAGAATGGAGGTGTGTGAACTCAGAATGGAGGTGTGTGCAATCATAGATGGAGGTGTGTTAAGTCATAGTATGGAGATATGTGAAATCATAGAATGGAGTTTTGTGAAGTCACAGAATGGAGTTGTTTGAGTCAGAATTGAGGTGTGTGAAGTCATAGAATATAGATGTGTGAAGTCATAGAATGGAGTATTGTGAAGTCAACGAAGGGAGGTTTGTGAAGTCATAGAATGGAAGTGTGTGAAGTCATAGAATGGAGGTGTGTGAAGTCATAGAATGGAGGTGTGTTAAGTCACCGAATGGAGTTTTGTGAACTCAGTATGGAGGTGTGTGAAGTCACAGAATGGAGGTTGGTGAAGTCATAGATGGAGGTGTGTGAAGTCATAGAATGGAGGTGTGTGAATTCGCAGAATGGAGGTGTGTGAATTCGCAGAATGGAGGTGTGTAAAGTCACAGATTGGAGATGTGTGAAGTCACAGAGTGGAGGTGTGTGAAGTCATAGAATGGAGGTTTGTGAAGTCACAGAATGGAGGTGTGTGAAGTCAGAATAGAGGTGTGTAAAGTCATAGAATTGAGGTGTGAAGTCGGAATGGAGCTGTGTTAAGTTATAGAATGGAGGTGTGTGAAGTCAAAATGGAGGTGTGTGAACTCATAGAATTGAGGTGTGTGAAGTCACAGAATGGAAGTGTGTAGTCATAGAATGGAGGAGTGTGAAGTCACAGAATGGAGGTGTGTGAAATCATAGAATGGAGGTGTGTGAAGTCAGAGAATGGAGGTGTGTGAAGTCACAGAATGGACGGTATGAAGTCATAGATGGAGGTGTGTGAAGTCACAGAATTGAGGTATTTGAAGACATATATTGGAGGTGTCTGAAATCAAAATGGATGTGTGAAGTCATTGAATGGAGGTGTGTGAAATCATAGAATGAGGGTGTGTGAGGTCATAGAATGGAGGTGTGTGAAGTCAGAGAATGGAGGTGTGTGAAGTCATAGAATGGAGGTGTGTGAAGTCATAGAATGGAAGTGTGTGAAGTCACAGACTGAAGGTGTGTGAAGTCACAGAATCGAGGTGTGAGAAGTCACAGAATGGAGGTGTGTGAACTCAGAATGGAGGTGTGTGACGTCACAGAATGGATTTGTGTGAAGTCATAGAATGGAGGTGTGTGATGTCACAGAATGGAGTTGTGTGAAATCATAGAATGGAGGTGTGTGAAGTCACAGAATGGAGGTGTGTGAAGTCAGAATGGAGGTGTGTGTAGTCATAGAGTGGAGGTGTGTGAAGTCAGAATGGAGGTGTGAAGTCATAGAATGGAGGTGGGTGTAGTCATAGAACTTAGGTGTGGGAAGTCATAGAATGGAGAAGTGTGAAGTCATAGAGTGGGAGTGAGTGAAGTCACAGCTTCGAGGTCTGTGAAGTCATAGAATGGAGATGTGTGAAGTCATAGAATGGAGTATTGTGAAGTCACCGAAGGGAGGTTTGTGAAGTCATAGAATGGAGGTATGAGAAATCAAATTAGAGGGGTGTGAAGTCGTAGAATGGAGGGGTGTGAAGTCATAGAATGGAGGTGGGTGAAGTCATAGAATGGAGGTGTGTGAATTCAGATTGGAGGTGTGTGTAGTCATAGAATGGAGGTGTGTCAACTCAGAAAGGAGGTGTGTGAAGTCATAGAATGGAGGTGTGTGAAGTCAGAATGGAGGTGTGAAGTCATAGAATCGAGGTGGGTGAAGTCATAGATTTTAGGTGTGTGAAGTCAGAATAGAGGTGTGTGAGGTCAGAATGGAGGTGTTTGAAGTCATAGAATGAGGTGTGTGAAGTCATAGAATGGAGGTGTGTGAAGTCACAGAATGGAGGTGTGTGAAGTCACAGTGTAGGTGTGTGAAGTCATAGAATGGAGGTGTGTGAAGTCATAGAATGGAGGTGTGTGAAGTCACAGAATGGAGGTGTGTGAAGTCATAGAATGGAGGTTTGTGAAGTCACAGAATGCAGGTGTGTGAAATCATAGAATGGAGGTGTGTGAAGTCACAGAATGGAGGTGTGTGAAGTCAGAATGGAGGTGTGTGAAGTCATAGAATGGAGGTGTGTGAAGTCAGAATGGAGGTGTGAAGTCATAGAATCGAGGTGGGTGAAGTCATAGAATGGAGAAGTGTGAAGTCATAGAGTAGAGGTGAGTGAAGCCACCGATTCGAGATCTGTGAAGTCATAGAATGGAGGTGTGTGAAGTCAGAATGTAGGTGTTCGAAGTCATAGAATAGAGGTGGGTACAGTCAGAATGGAGGTGTGTGAAGTCATAGAATGGAGGTGTGTGAACTCATAGAATGGAGGTGTGTGACGTCACAATGGAAGGTTGTGAAGTCATAGAATGGAGGTGTGTGAAGTCACAGAATGGAGGTGTGTGAAGTCATACAATGGAGGTGTGTGAAGTCAGAATGGAGGTGTGTGAAGTCACAGAATGGAGGTGTGTGAACTCAGAATGGAGGTGTGTTCAATCATAGATGGAGGTGTGTGAAGTCATAGTATGGAGATATGTGAAATCATAGAATCTAGTTTTGTGAAGTCACAGAATGGAGTTGTGTGAGTCAGAATTGAGGTGTGTGAAGTCATAGAATGTAGATGTGTGAAGTCATAGAATGGAGTATTGTGAAGTCAACGAAGGGAGGTTTGTGAAGTCATAGAATGGAGGTATGAGGAATCAAATTAGAGGGGTGTGAAGTCGGAGAATGGAGGTGTGTGAAGTCATAGAATGGAGGTGGGTGAAGTCATAGAATGGAGGTGTGTAAATTCAGATTGGAAGTGTGTGAAGTCATAGAATGGAGGTGTGTCAACTAAGAAAGGAGGTGTGTGAAGTCATAGAATGGAGGTGAGTGAAGTCATAGAATGGAGGTGTGTGAAATCATAGAATGGAGGTGTGTGAAGTCACAGAATGGACGGTATGAAGTCATAGAATGGAGGTGTGTGAAGTCACAGAATTGAGGTGTTTGAAGTCATATATTGGAGGTGTGTGAAATCAAAATTGATGTGTGAAGTCACAGAATGGAGGTGTGTGAAATCATAGAATGGAAGTGTGTGAAGTCATAGAATGGAGGTGTGTGAAGTCAGAATGGAGGTGTCTGAAGTCACCGAATGGAGTTGTGTGAACTCAGAATGGAGGTGTGTGAAGTCACAGAATAGAGGTTTGTGAAGTCATAGAATGGAGGTGTGTGAAGTCATAGAATGGATGTTTCTGAAGTAAGAATGAAGGTGTGTAGTCATCGATTGGAAGTGGGTGCAGTCATAGAAAGGAGGTGTAAGAAGTCACAGATTGGAGCTGTGTGAAGACACAGAATCGAGGTGTGAGAAGTCACAGAATGGAGGTGTGTGAAGTCAGAATGGAGGTGTGTGAAGTCATAGAATGGAGGTGTGTGAAGTCATAGAATGGAAGTGTGTGAAGTCACAGATTGGAGCTGTGTGAAGTCACAGAATCGAGGTGTGAGTAGTCACAGAATGGAGGTGTGTGAAGTCAGAATGGAGGTGTGTGAAGTCATAGAATGGAGGTGCGTGAAGTCAGAATCGAGGTGTGAAGTCATAGAATGGAGGTGGGTGAAGTCATAGAACTTAGGTGTGGGAAGTCGTAGAATGGAGATGTGTGAAGTCATAGAGTGGAGGTGAGTGAAGTCACAGATTCGAGATCTGTGAAGTCATAGAATGGAGGTGTGTGAAGTCATAGAATGGAGTATTGTGAAGTCACCGAAAGGAGGTTTGTGAAGTCATAGAATGGATGTATGAGAAATCAAATTAGAGGAGTGTGAAGTCGGAGAATGGAGGTGTGTGAAGTCATAGAATGGAGGTGGGTGAAGTCATAGAATGGAGGTGTGTGAATTCAGATTGGAGGTGTGTGAAGTCATAGAATGGAGGTGTGTCAACTCAGAAAGGAGGTGTGTGAAGTCATAGATTGGAGGTGAGTGAAGTCATAGAATGGAGGTGTGTGAAATCATAGAATGGAGGTGTGTGAAGTCACAGAATTTAGGTGTGTGAAGTCAGAATGGAGGTGTGTGAGGTCAGAATGGAGGTTTGTGAAGTCATAGAATGGAGGTGGGTGAAGTCACAATGCAGGTGTGTGAACTCATAGAATGGAGGTGTGTGAAGTCACAGTGTAGGTGTGTGAAGTCATAAAATGGAGGTGTGTGAAGTCATAGAATGGAGGTGTGTGAAGTCACAGAATGGAGGTGTGTGAAATCATAGAATGGAGGTGTGTGAAGTCACAGAATGGAGGTGTGTGAAGACAGAATGGAGGTGTGTGAAGTCATAGAATGGAGGTGTGTGATGTCAGAATGGAGGTGTGAAGTCATAGAATGGAGGTGGATGAAGTCATAGAAATTAGGTGTGGGAAGTCCTAGAATGGAGAAGTGTGAAGTCATAGAGTGGAGGTGAGTGATGTCACAGATTCGAGGTCTGTGAAGTCAAAGAATGGAGGTGTGTGAAGTCAGAATGTAGGTGTTCGAAGTCATAGAATAGAGGTGTGTGAAGTCATAGAATGGAGGTGTGTGAAGTCACAGAATGGAGGTGTGTGAACTCATAATGGAGGTGTGTGAAGTCATAGATGGAGGTGTGTGAAGTCATAATATGGAGATATGTGAAATCATAGAATGGAGTTTTGTGAAGTCACAGAATGGAGTTATGTGAGTCAGAATTGAGGTGTGTGAAGTCATAGAATGTAGATGTGTGAAGTCATAGAATGGAGTATTGTGAAGTCAACGAAGGGAGGTTTGTGAAGTCATAGAATGGAAGTGTGTGAAGTCATAGAATGGAAGTTTGTGAAGTCATAGAATGGACATGTGTGAAGTCAGAATGGAGGTGTGTTAAGTCACCGAATGGAGTTTTGTGAACTCAGTATGGAGGTGTGTGAAGTCACAGAATGGAGGTTTGTGAAGTCATAGATGGAGGTGTGTGAGGTCATAGAATGGATGTTTCTGAAGTAAGAATGAAGGTGTGTGAAGTCATAGAATGGAGGTGTGTGAAGTCATTGAATTGAGGTGTGTGAAGTCACTGAATGGAAGTGTGTGAAGTCAGAATGGAGGTGTGAAGTCATAGAATGAACGTGGGTGAAGTCATAGAAAGGAGGTGTGGGAAGTCATAGAATGGAGGAGTGTGAAGTCATAGAGTGGAGGTGAGTGAAGTCACAGATTCGAGGTCTGTGAAGTCATAGAATGGACGTGTGTGAAGTCACAGAATGGAGGTGTGTGAATTCATACAATGGAGGTGTGTGTAGCCACAATGGAGGTGTGTGAAGTCATAGAATGGAGGTGTGTGAAGTCAGAATGGAGGTGAGTGAACTCAAAGAATGGAGGTGTGTGTAGTCACAATGGAGGTGTGTGAAGTCATAGAATGGAGGTGTGTGAAGTCACAGAATGGAGGTGTGTGAAGTCATAGAATGGAGGTGTGTGAAGTCATAGAATGGGTGTTTGTGAAGTAAGAATGAAGGTGTGTGAAGCCATAGAATGGAGGTGTGCGAAGTCACAGAATGGAGGTGTGGGAAGTCACAGATTTCAGCATTGTGAAGTCACAGAATGGAGGTGTGTGAACCCAGAAAGGAGGTGTGTAATGTCACAAAATGGAGGAGTGTGAAGTCATAGAAGGAAAGTGTGTGAAGTCATAGAATGGAGGTGTGTGAAGTCACAGAATGGACGGTATGAAGTCATAGAATGGAGGTGTGTGAAGTCACAGAATTGAGGTGTTTGAAGACATATATTGGAGGTGTGTGAAATCAAAATGGATGTGTGAAGTCATAGAATGGAGGTGTGTGAAATCATAGAATGAGGGTGTGTGAGGTCATAGAATGGAGGTGTGTGAAGTCACAGAATGGAGGTGTGTGAAGTCATAGAATGGAGGTGTGTGAAGTCATAGAATGGAAGTGTGTGAAGTCACAGATTGGAGGTGTGTGAAGTCACAGAATCGAGGTGTGAGAAGTCACAGAATGGAGGTGTGTAAACTCAGAATGGAGGTGTGTGACGTCACAGAATGGAGGTGTGTGAAGTCATAGAATGGAGGTGTGTTAGGTCACAGAATGGAGGTGTGTGAAATCATAGAATGGAGGTGTGTGAAGTCACAGAATGGAGGTGTGTGAAGTCAGAATGGAGGTGTGTGAAGTCATAGAGTGGAGGTGTGTGAAGTGAGAGTGGAGGTGTGAAGTCATAGAATGGAGGTGGGTGAAGTCATAGAACTTAGGTGTGGGAAGTCATAGAATGGAGAAGTGTGAAGTCAAAGAGTGGAGGTGAGTGATGTCACAGATTCGAGGTCTGTGAAGTCATAGATTGGAGATGTGTGTAGTCATAGAATGGAGTATTGTGAAGACACCAAAGGGAGGTTTGTGAAGTCATAGAATGGAGGTATGAGAAATCAAATTAGAGGGGTGTAAAGTCGTAGAATGGAGGTGTGTGAAGTCATAGAATGGAGGTGGGTGAAGTCATAGAATGGAGGTGTGTGAATTCAGATTGGAGGTGTGTGTAGTCATAGAATGGAGGTGTGTCAACTCAGAAAGGAGGTGTGTGAACTCATAGAATGGAGGTGAGTGAAGTCATAGAATGGAGGTGTGTGAAATCATAGAATGGAGGTGTGTGAAGTCACAGAATTTAGGTGTGTGAAGTCAGAATGGATGTGTGTGAGGTCAGAATGGAGGTGTTTGAAGTCATAGAATGGAGGTGGGTGAAGTCACAATGCAGGTGTGTGAACTCATACAATATAGGTGTGTGAAGTCACAGTGTAGGTGTGTGAAGTCATAGAATGGAGGTGTGTGAAGTCATAGAATGGAGGTGTGTGAAGTCACAGAATGGAGGTGTGTGATGTCATAGAATGGAGGTGTGTGAAGTCACAGAATGGAGGTGTGTGATATCATAGAATGGAGGTGTGTGAAGTCACAGAATGAAGGTGTGTGAAGTCAGAATGGAGGTGTGTGAAGTCATAGAATGGAGGTGTGTGAAGTCAGAATGGAGGTGTTAAGTCATAGAATAGAGGTGGGTGAAGTCATAGAATGGAGAAGTGCGAAGTCATAGAGTAGAGGTGAGTGAAGTCACAGATTCGAGGTCTGTGAAGTCATAGAATGGAGGTGTGTGAAGTCAGAATGTAGGTGTTCGAAGTCATAGAATAGAGGTGTGTGAAGTCAGAATGGAGGTGTGTGAAGTCATAGAATGGAGGTGTGTGAACTCATAGAATGGAGGTGTTTGACGTCACAATGGATGTTTGTGAAGTCATAGAATGGAGGTGTGTGAAGTCACAGAATGGAGGTGTGTGAAGTCATACAATGGAGGTGTGTGAAGTCAGAATGGAGGTGTGTGAAGTCACAGAATGGAGGTGTGTGAACTCAGAATGGAGGTGTGTGCAATCATAGATGGAGGTGTGTGAAGTCATAGTATGGAGATATGTGAAATCATAGAATGGAGTTTTGTGAAGTCACAGAATGGAGTTGTGTGAGTCAGAATTGAGGTGTGTGAAGTCATAGAATGTAGATGTGTGAAGTCATAGAATGGAGTATTGTGAAGTCACCGAAGGGAGGTTTGTGAAGTCATAGAATGAAGGTATGAGAAATCAAATTAGAGGGGTGTGAAGTCGGAGAATGGAGGTGGGTGAAGTCATAGAATTGAGGTGGGTGAAGTCATAGAATGGAGGTATGTGAATTCAGATTGGAGGTGTGTGAAGTCATAGAATGGAGGTGTGTCAACTCAGAAAGGAGGTGTCTGAAGTCAAAGAATGGAGGTGAGTGAAGTCATAGAATGGAGGTGTGTGAACACATAGCATGGAGGTCTGTGACGTCACAATGGATGTTTGTGAAGTCATAGAATGGAGGTGTGTGAAGTCACACAATGGAGGTGAGTGAAGTCAGAATAGAGGTGTGAAGTCATAGAATGGAGGTGGGTGAAGTCATAGAAATTAGGTGTGTGAAGTCATAGAATGGAGGTATGTGAAGTCAGAATCGAGGTGTGAAGTCATAGAATGGAGGTGGGTGAAGTCATACAACTTAGGTGTGGGAGGTCATAGAATGGAGAAGTGTGAAGTCATAGATTGGAGGTGAGTGAAGTCACAGATTCGAGATCTGTGAAGTCATAGAGTGGAGTATTGTGAAGTCACCGAAAGGAGGTTTGTGAAGTCATAGAATGGAGGTATGAGAAATCAAATTAGAGGGGTGTGAAGTCGGAGAAAGGAGGTGTGTGAAGTCATAGAATGGAGGTGGGTGAAGTCATAGAATGCAGGTGTGTGAATTCAGATTGGAGGTGTGTGAAGTCATAGAATGGAGGTGTGTCAACTCAGAAAGGAGGTGTGTGAAGTCATAGAATGGAGGTGAGTGAAGTCATAGAATGGAGGTGTGTGAAATCATAGAATGGAGGTGTGTGAAGTCACAGAATTTAGGTGTGTGAAGTCAGAATGGAGGTGTGTGAGGTCAGAATGGAGGGGTGTGAAGTCATAGAATGGAGGTGGGTGAAGTCACAATGCAGGTGTGTGAACTCATAGAATGGAGGTGTGTGAAGTCACAGTGTAGGTGTGTGAAGTCATAGAATGGAGGTGTATGAAGTCATAGAATGGAGGTGTGTGAAGTCACAGAATGGAGGTGTGTGAAATCATAGAATGGAGGAGTGTGAAGTCACAGAATGGAGGTGTGTGAAGACAGAATGGAGGTGTGTGAAGTCATAGAATGGAGGTGTGTGAAGTCAGAATGGGGGTGTGAAGTCATAGAATGGAGGTGGATGAAGTCATAGAAATTAGGTGGGGGAAGTCATAGAATGGAGAAGTGTGAAGTCATAGAGTGGAGTTGAGTGATGTCACAGATTCGAGGTCTGTGAAGTCATAGAATGGAGGTGTGGGAAGTCAGAATTTAGGTGTTCGAAATCATAGGATAGAGATGTGTGAAGTCAGAATGGAGGTGTGTGAAGTCACAGAATGGGGTTGTGTGAGTCAGAATTGATGTGTGTGAAGTCATAGAATATAGATGTGTGAAGTCATAGAATGGAGTATTGTGAAGTCACCGAAGGGAGGTTTGTGAAGTCATAGAATGGAAGTGTGTGAAGTCATAGAATGGACGTGTGTGAAGTCAGAATGGAGGTGTGTTAAGTCACCGAATGGAGTTTTGTGAACTCAGTATGGAGGTGTGTGAAGTCACAGAATGGAGGTTGGTGAAGTCATAGATGGAGGTGTGTGAAGTCATAGAATGGAGGTGTGTGAAGTCAAAGAATGGAGGTGTGTGAAGTCATAGAATGGAGGTGTGTGAAATCACAGAATGGAGGTGTGTAAATTCGCAGAATGGAGGTGTGTGAAGTCACAGATTGGAGATGTGTGAAGTCACAGAGTGGAGGTGTGTGAAGTCATAGAATGGAGGTTTGTGAAGTCACAGAATGGAGGTGTGTGAAGTCAGAATAGAGGTGTGTAAAGTCATAGAATTGAGGTGTGAAGTCGGAATGGAGCTGTGTTAAGTTATAGAATGGAGGTGTGTGAAGTCAAAATGGAGGTGTGTGAAGTCATAGAATGGAGGAGTGTGAAGTCACAGAATGGAGGTGTGTGAAGTCATAGAATGGAGGAGTGTGAAGTCACAGAATGGAGGTGTGTGAAATCATAGAATGGACGTTTGTGAAGTCAGAGAATGGAGGTGTGTGAAGTCAGAATGGAGGTGTGAAGTCATAGAATGGAGGTGGGTGAAGTCATAGAAATTAGGTGTGGGAAGTCATAGAATGGAGAAGTGTGAAGTCATAGAGTGGAGGTGAGTGAAGTCACAGATTCGAGGTGTGTGAAGTCATTGAATGGAGGTGTGTGAAGTCAGAATGTAGGTGTACGAAGTCGTAGAATAGAGGTGTGTGAAGTCAGAATGGAGGTGTGTGAAGTCATAGAATGGAGGTGTGTGAACTCATAGAATGGAGGTGTGTGACGTCACAATGGAAGTTTGTGAAGTCATAGAATGGAGGTGTGTGAAGTCACAGAATAGAGGTGTGTGAAGTCATACAATGGAGGTGTGTGAAGTCAGAATGGAGGTGTGCGAAGTCACAGAATGGAGGTGTGTGAACTCAGAATGGAGGTGTGTGCAATCATAGATGGAGATGAGTGAAGTCATAGTATGGAGATATGTGAAATCATAGAATGGAGTTTTGTGAAGTCACAGAATGGAGTTGTGTGAGTCAGAATTGAGGTGTGTGAAGTCATAGAATGTAGATGTGTGAAGTCATAGAATGGAGTATTGTGAAGTCACCGAAGGGACGTTTGTGAAGTCATAGAATGGAGGTATGAGAAATCAAATTAGAGGGGTGTGAAGTCGGAGAATGGAGGTGTGTGAAGTCGGAGAATGGAGGTGGGTGAAGTCATAGAATGGAGGTGTATGAAGTCATAGAATGGAGGTGTGTGAAGTCACTGAATGGACGGGTTTAAAGTCATAAAATGGAGGTGTGTGAAGTCAGAGAATTGAGCTGTTTGAAATCATATATTGGAGGTGTGTGAAGTCAAAATGGATGTGTGAAGTCATAGAATGTAGGTGTGTGAAGTCATAGAATGGAGGTGTGTGAAGTCACAGAATGGAGGTGTGTGAACTCAGAATGGAGGTGTGTGAAGTCACAGAATGGAGGTTTGTGAAGTCATAGATGGAGGTTTGTGAGGTCATAGAATGTATGTTTCTGAAGTAAGAATGAAGGTGTGTGAAGTCATAGAATGGAGGTGTGTGAAGTCATTGAATGGAGGTGTGTGAAGTCACTGAATGGAAGTGTGTGAAGTCAGAATGGAGGTGTGAAGTCATAGAATGAACGTGGGTGAAGTAATAGAAAGCAGGTGTGGGAAGTCATAGAATGGAGGAGTGTGAAGTCATAGAGTGGAGGTGAGTGCAGTCACAGATTCGAGGTCTGTGAAGTCATAGACTGGACGTGTGTGATGTCAGAATGGAGGTGTGCGAAGTCATAGAATAGAGTTTTGTGAAGTCAGAATGGAGGTGTGTGAAGTCATAGAATGGAGGTGTGTGAACTCATAGAGTGGAGGTGTGTGACGTCACAATGGAAGTGTGTGAAGTCACAGAATGGAGGTGTGTGAATTCAGACAATGTAGGTGTGGAAGTCAGAATGGAATTTTGTGAAGTCACAGAATTGAGCTGTGTGAATTCAGAATATAGGTGTGTGAAGTCAGAATGGAGGTGTGTGAACTCATAGAATGGAGGTGTGTGTAGTCACAATAGAGGTGTGTGAAGTCATAGAATGGAGGTGTGTGAAGTCACAGAATGGAGGTGTGTGAAGTCGTAGAATGGAGGTGAGTGAAGTCATAGAATGGGTGTTTGTGAAGTAAGAATGAAGGTGTGTTAAGTCATAGAATGGAGGTGTGTGAAGTCACAGAATGGAGGTGTGGGAAGTCACAGATTGCAGGAGTGTGAAGTCACAGAATGGAGGTGTGTGAACCCAGAATGGAGGTGTGTAAAGTCACAAAATGGAGGTGTGTTAAGTCATAGAATGAAAGTGTGTGAAGTCATAGAATGGAGGTGTGTGAAGTCACAGAATGGACGGTATGAAGTCATAGAATGGAGGTGTGTGAAGTCACAGAATTGAGGTGTTTGAAGACATATATTGGAGGTGTGTGAAATCAAAATGGATGTGTGAAGTCATTGAATGGAGGTGTGTGAAATCATAGAATGAGGGTGTGTGAGGTAATAGAATGGAGGTGTGTGAAGTCACAGAATGGAGGTGTGTGAAGTCATAGAATGGAGGTGTGTGAAGTCATAGCATGGAAGTGTGTGAAGTCACAGACTGAAGGTGTGTGAAGTCACAGAATCGAGGTGTGAGAAGTCACAGAATGGAGGTGTGTGAACTCAGAATGGAGGTGTGTGACGTCACAGAATGGAGGTGTGTGAAGTCATAGAATGGAGGTGTGTGATGTCACAGAATGGAGTTGTGTGAAATCATAGAATGGATGTGTGTGAAGTCACAGAATGGAGGTGTGTGAAGTCAGAATGGAGGTGTGTGTAGTCATAGAGTGGAGGTGTGTGAAGTCAGAATGGAGGTGTGAAGTCATAGAATGGAGGTGGGTGAAGTCACAGAACTTAGGTGTGGGAAGTCATAGAATGGAGAAGTGTGAAGTCATAGAGTGGAGGTGAGTGAAGTCACAGCTTCGAGGTCTGTGAAGTCATAGAATGGAGATGTGTGAAGTCATAGAATGGAGTATTGTGAAGACACCAAAGGGAGGTTTGTGAAGTCATAGAATGGAGGTATGAGAAATCAAATTAGAGGGGTGTGAAGTCGTAGAATGGAGGTGTGTGAAGTCATAGAATGGAGGTGGTGAAGTCATCGAATGGAGGTGTGTGAATTCAGATTGGAGGTGTGTGTAGTCATAGAATGGAGGTGTGCCAACTCAGAAAGGAGGTGTGTGAAGTCATACAATGGAGGTGAGTGAAGTCATAGAATGGAGGTGTGTGAAATCATAGAATGGAGTTGTGTGAAGTCACAGATTTTAGGTGTGTGAAGTCAGAATAGAGGTGTGTGAGGTCAGAATGGAGGTGTTTGAAGTCATAGAAAGGAGGTGGGTGAAGTCACAATGCAGGTGTGTGAACTCATAGACTGGAGGTGTGTGAAGTCACAGTGTAGGTGTGTGAAGTCATAGAATGGAGGTGTGTGAAGTCATAGAATGGAGGTGTGTGAAGTCACAGAATGGAGGTGTGTGAAGTCATAGAATGGAGGTTTCTGAAGTCACAGAATGCAGGTGTGTGAAATCATAGAATGGAGGTGTGTGAAGTCACAGAATGGAGGTGTGTGAAGTCAGAATGGTGGTGTGTGAAGTCATAGAATGGAGGTGTGTGAAGTCAGAATGGAGGTGTGAAGTCATAGAATCGAGGTGGGTGAAGTCATAGAATGGAGAAGTGTGAAGTCATAGAGTACAGGTGAGTGAAGCCACTGATTCGAGATCTGTGAAGTCATAGAATGGATGTGTGTGAAGTCAGAATGTAGGTGTTCGAAGTCATAGAAGAGAGGTGTGTGAAGTCAGAATGGAGGTGTGTGAAGTCATAGAATGGAGGTGTGTGAACTCATAGAATGGTTGTGTGTGACATCACAATGGAAGTTTGTGAAGTCATAGAATGGAGGTGTGTGAAGTCACAGAATGGAGGTGTGTGAAGTCATACAATGGAGGTGTGTGAAGTCAGAATGGAGGTGTGTGAAGTCACAGAATGGAGGTGTGTGAACACAGAATGGAGGTGTGTTCAATCATAGATGGAGGTGTGTGAAGTCATAGTATGGAGATATGTGAAATCATAGAATGGAGTTTTATGAAGTCACAGAATGGAGTTGTGTGAGTCAGAATTGAGGTGTGTGAAGTCATAGAATGTAGATGTGTGATGTCATAGAATGGAGTATTGTGAAGTCAACGAAGGGAGGTTTGTGAAGTCATAGAATGGAGGTATGAGAAATCAAATTAGAGGGGTGTGAAGTCGGAGAATGGAGGTGTGTGAAGTCATAGAATGGAGGTGGGTGAAGTCATAGAATGGAGGTGTGTAAATTCAGATTGGAGGTGTGTGAAGTCATAGAATGGGGGTGTGTCAACTCAGAAAGGAGGTGTGTGAAGTCATAGAATGGAGGTGAGTGAAGTCATAGAATGGAGGTGTGTGAAATCATAGAATGGAGGTGTGTGAAGTCACAGAACGGACGGTAAGATGTCATAGAATGGAGGTGTGTGAAGTCACAGAATTGAGGTGTTTGAAGTCATACATTGGAGGTGTGTGAAATCAAAATGGATGTGTGAAGTCACAGAATGGAGTTGTGTGAAATCATAGAATGGAAGTGTGTGAAGTCATAGAATGGAGGTGTGTGAAGTCAGAATGGAGGTGTGTGAAGTCACCGAATGGAGTTGTGTGAACTCAGAATGGAGGTGTGTGAAGTCACAGAATAGAGGTTTGTGAAGTCATAGAATGGAGGTGTGTGAAGTCATAGAATGGATGTTTCTGAAGTAAGAATGAAGGTGTGTAGTCATCGATTGGAAGTGGGTGAAGTCATAGAAAGGAGGTGTGGGAAGTCACAGATTGGAGCTGTGTGAAGTCACAGAATCGAGGTGTGAGAAGTCACAGAATGGAGGTGTGTGAAGTCAGAATGGAGGTGTGTGAAGTCATAGAATGGCGGTGTGTGAAGTCATAGAATGGAAGTGTTTGAAGTCACAGATTGGAGCTGTGTGAAGTCACAGAATCGAGGTGTGAGTAGTCGCAGAATGGAGGTGTGTGAAGTCAGAATGGAGGTGTGTGAAGTCATAGAATGGAGGTGTGTGAAGTCAAAATCGAGGTGTGAAGTCATAGAATGGAGGTGGGTGAAGTCATAGAACTTAGGTGTGGGAAGTCGTAGAATGGAGAAGTGTGAAGTCATAGAGTGGAGGTGAGTGAAGTCACAGATTCGAGATATGTGAAGTCATAGAATGGAGGTGTGTGAAGTCATAGAATGGAGTATTGTGAAGTCACCGAAAGGAGGTTTGTGAAGTCATAGAATGGAGGTATGAGCAATCAAATTAGGGGAGTGTGAAGTCGGAGAATGGAGGTGTGTGAAGTCATAGAATGGAGGTGGGTGAAGTCATAGAATGGAGGTGTGTGAATTCAGATTGGAGGTGTGTGATGTCATAGAATGGAGGTGTGTCAACTCAGAAAGGAGGTGTGTGAAGTCATAGAATGGAGGTGAGTGAACTCATAGAATGGAGGTGTGTGAAATCATAGAATA